>NW_028270059.1:0-93254 GCF_056152115.1 Neolamprologus brichardi
CTGCTCGCTGGCTCCCCCTCAATTAATGCTCGCTGGCTCCCCCTCCCTTACTGCTCCCTTACTGCTCCCGTACTGCTCCCTTACTGCTCCCTGGCTCCACCTCACTTACTGCTCGCTGCCTCCCCCTCCCTTACTGCTCGCTGGCTCCCCCTCCCTTACTGCTCCCCCTCCCTTACTGCTCCCTTACTGCTCCCTTACTGCTCGCTGGCTCCCCCCTCCCTTACTGCTCCCTGGCTCCCCCTCCCTTAATGATCGCTTGCTCCCCCTCCCTTACTGCTCCCTTACTGCTCACTGGGTCCCCCTCCCTTACTGCTCGCAGGCTCCCCCTCCCTTACTGCTCGCTGGCTCCACCTCCCTTACTGCTCCCTTACTGTTCGCTGGCTCCCCCTCCCTTACTGCTCCCTGGCTCCACCTCCCTTAATGCTCCCTTACTGCTCATTGGCTCCCCCTCCCTTACTGCTCCCTTACTGCTGCCTTACTGCTCCCTGGCTCCACCTCCCTTACTGCTCCCTGGCTCTCCCTCCCTTACTTCTCGCTGGCTCCACCTCCCTTACTGCTCGCTGGCTCCACCTCCCTTACTGCTCCCTTACTGGTAGCTGGCTCCCCCTCCCTTACTGCTCGCATGCTCCCACTCCCTTACTGCTCGCTGGCTCCCCCTCCCCTACTGCTCGCCTACTGCCCCCTCCCCCTCCCTTACTGCTCGCTGGCTCCACCTCCCTTACTGCTCGCTGGCTCCCCCTCCCCTACTGCTCGCTTACTGCCCCCTCCCCCTCCCTTACTGCTCGCTGGCTCCACCTCCCTTACTGCTCCCCCTCCCTTACTGCTCCCTTACTGCTCCCTTACTGCTCGCTGGCTCCCCCTCCCTTACTGCTCGCTGGTTCCACCTCCCTTACTGCTCCCTTACTGTTCGCTGGCTCCCCCTCCCTTACTGCTCGCTGGCTCCCCCTCCCTTACTGCTCCCTGGCTCCACCTTCCTTAATGCTCCATTACTGCTCATTGGCTCCCGCTCCCTTAATGCTTCCTTACTTCTCCCTTACTGCTCGCAGGCTCCCCCTCCCTTACCGCTCGCTGGCTCCACCTCCCTTACTGCTCCCTTACTGCTCGCTGGCTCCCTCTCCCTTACTGCTCCCTTGCTCCACCTCCCTTAATGCTCCCTTCCTGCTCATTGGCTCCCCCTCCTTACTGCTCCCTTACTGCTCCCTTATTGCTGCCTTACTGCTCGCTGGCTCCCCCTCCCTTACTGCCCCCTTACTTCTCCCTTACTGCTCGCTGGCTCCCCCTCCCTTACTGCTCGCAGGCTCCCCCTCCCTTACTACTCCCTGGCTCCACCTCCCTTACTGCTCCCTTACTGCTCGCTGGTTCCCCCTCCCTTACTGCTCCCTTACTGCTCGCTGGCTCCCCCTCCCTTACTGCTCCCTGGCTCCACCTCACTTACTGCTCGCTGGCTCCCCCTCCCTTACTGCTCCCCCTCCCTTACTGCTCCCTTACTGCTCGCTGGCTCAACCTCCCCTACTGCTCGCTTACTGCCCCCTCCCCCTCCCTTACTGCTCGCTGGCTCCACCTCCCTTACTGCTCCCCCTCCCTTACTACTCCCTTACTGCTCCCTTACTGCTCGCTGGCTCCCCCTCCCTTACTGCTCCCTTACTGCTCGCAGGCTCCCCCTCCCTTACTACTCCCTGGCTCCATCTCCCTTACTGCTCCCTTACTGCTCGCTGGCTCCCCCTCCCTTACTGCTCGCTGGCTCCCCCTCAATTAATGCTCGCTGGCTCCCCCTCCCTTACTGCTCCCTTACTGCTCCCGTACTGCTCCCTTACTGCTCCCTGGCTCCACCTCACTTACTGCTCGCTGCCTCCCCCTCCCTTACTGCTCGCTGGCTCCCCCTCCCTTACTGCTCCCCCTCCCTTACTGCTCCCTTACTGCTCCCTTACTGCTCGCTGGCTCCCCCTCCCTTACTGCTCGCAGGCTCCCCCTCCCTTACTACTCCCTGGCTCCACCTACCTTACTGCTCCCTTACTGCTCGCTGGTTCCCCCTCCCTTACTGCTCCCTTACTGCTCGTTGGCTCCCCCTCCCTTACTGCTCGCTGGCTCCACCTCCCTTACTGCTCCCTTACTGTTCGCTGGCTCCCCCTCCCTTACTGCTCCCTTACTGCTCGCTTGCTCCCCCTCCCTTACTGCACGCTGGCTCCACCTCCCTTACTGCTCCCTGGCTCCACCTCCCTTACTTCTCCCTGGCTCCCCCTCCCTTACTGCTCCCTGGCTCCACCTCCCTTACTGTTCCCTGGCTCCCCCTCCCTTACTGCTCCCTGGCTCCACCTCCCTTCATGCTCCCTAACTGCTCATTGGCTCCCCCTCCCTTACTGCTCGCAGGCTCCCCCTCCCTTACTACTCCCTGGCTCCACCTCCCTTACTGCTCCCTTACTGCTCGCTGGTTCCCCCTCCCTTACTGCTCCCTTACTGCTCGCTGGCTCCCCCTCCCTTACTGCTCCCTGTCTCCCCCTCCCTTAATGCTCGCTGGCTCCCCCTCCCTTACTGCTCCCTTACTGCTCCCGTACTGCTCCCTTACTGCTCCCTGGCTCCCCCT
Organism: Neolamprologus brichardi; assembly: GCF_056152115.1. Classification (NCBI taxonomy): domain Eukaryota; kingdom Metazoa; phylum Chordata; class Actinopteri; order Cichliformes; family Cichlidae; genus Neolamprologus; species Neolamprologus brichardi. The sequence goes on from NW_028270059.1 coordinate 2,582, forward strand.
CCCTTACTGCTCCCTGGCTCCACCTCACTTACTGCTCGCTGGCTCCCCCTCCCTTACTGCTCCCCCTCCCTTACTGCTCCCTTACTGCTCCCTTACTGCTCGCTGGCTCCCCCTCCCTTACTGCTCCCTTACTGTTCGCTGGCTCAACCTCCCCTACTGCTCGCTTACTGCCCCCTCCCCCTCCCTTACTGCTCGCTGGCTCCACCTCCCTTACTGCTCCCCCTCCCTTACTACTCCCTTACTGCTCCCTTACTGCTCGCTGGCTCCCCCTCCCTTACTGCTCCCTTACTGCTCGCTGGCTCCCCCTCCCTTACTGCTCTCTGGCTCCCCCTCAATTAATGCTCGCTGGCTCCCCCTCCCTTACTGCTCCCTTACTGCTCCCGTACTGCTCCCTTACTGCTCCCTGGCTCCACCTCACTTACTGCTCGCTGCCTCCCCCTCCCTTACTGCTCGCTGGCTCCCCCTCCCTTACTGCTCCCCCTCCCTTACTGCTCCCTTACTGCTCCCTTACTGCTCGCTGGCTCCCCCTCCCTTTCTGCTCCCTTACTGGTCGCTGGCTCCCCCTCCCCTACTGCTCGCTTACTGCTCACTGGCTCCCCCTCCCTTACTGCTCCCTGGCTCCCCCTCCCTTAATGCTCGCTGGCTCCCCCTCCCTTACTGCTCCCTTACTGCTCATTAGCTCCCCCTCCCTTACTGCTCCCTTATTGCTGCCTTACTGCTCGCTGGCTCCCCCTCCCTTACTGCCCCCTTACTGCTCCCTTACTGCTCGCTGGCTCCCCCTCCCTTACTGCTCGTGGGCTCCCCCTCCCTTACTACTCCCTGGCTCCACCTCCCTTACTGCTCCCTTACTGCTCGCTGGCTCCCCCTCCCTTACTGCTCCCTGGCTCCCCCTCCCTTAATGATCGCTTGCTCCCCCTCCCTTACTGCTCCCTTACTGCTCACTGGGTCCCCCTCCCTTACTGCTCGCTGGCTCCACCTCCCTTACTGCTCCCTTACTGTTCGCTGGCTCCCCCTCCCTTACTGCTCCCTGGCTCCACCTCCCTTAATGCTCCCTTACTGCTCATTGGCTCCCCCTCCCTTACTGCTCCCTTACTGCTGCCTTACTGCTCCCTGGCTCCACCTCCCTTACTGCTCCCTGGCTCTCCCTCCCTTACTTCTCGCTGGCTCCACCTCCCTTACTGCTCGCTGGCTCCACCTCCCTTACTGCTCCCTTACTGGTAGCTGGCTCCCCCTCCCTTACTGCTCGCATGCTCCCACTCCCTTACTGCTCGCTGGCTCCCCCTCCCCTACTGCTCGCCTACTGCCCCCTCCCCCTCCCTTACTGCTCGCTGGCTCCACCTCCCTTACTGCTCGCTGGCTCCCCCTCCCCTACTGCTCGCTTACTGCCCCCTCCCCCTCCCTTACTGCTCGCTGGCTCCACCTCCCTTACTGCTCCCCCTCCCTTACTGCTCCCTTACTGCTCCCTTACTGCTCGCTGGCTCCCCCTCCCTTACTGCTCGCTGGTTCCACCTCCCTTACTGCTCCCTTACTGTTCGCTGGCTCCCCCTCCCTTACTGCTCGCTGGCTCCCCCTCCCTTACTGCTCCCTGGCTCCACCTTCCTTAATGCTCCATTACTGCTCATTGGCTCCCGCTCCCTTAATGCTTCCTTACTTCTCCCTTACTGCTCGCAGGCTCCCCCTCCCTTACCGCTCGCTGGCTCCACCTCCCTTACTGCTCCCTTACTGCTCGCTGGCTCCCCCTCCCTTACTGCTCCCTTGCTCCACCTCCCTTAATGCTCCCTTCCTGCTCATTGGCTCCCCCTCCTTACTGCTCCCTTACTGCTCCCTTATTGCTGCCTTACTGCTCGCTGGCTCCCCCTCCCTTACTGCCCCCTTACTTCTCCCTTACTGCTCGCTGGCTCCCCCTCCCTTACTGCTCGCAGGCTCCCCCTCCCTTACTACTCCCTGGCTCCACCTCCCTTACTGCTCCCTTACTGCTCGCTGGTTCCCCCTCCCTTACTGCTCCCTTACTGCTCGCTGGCTCCCCCTCCCTTACTGCTCCCTGTCTCCCCCTCCCTTAATGCTTGCTGGCTCCCCCTCCCTTACTGCTCCCTTACTGCTCCCGTACTGCTCCCTTACTGCTCGCTGGCTCCCCCTCCCTTACTGCTCCCTGGCTCCACCTCACTTACTGCTCGCTGGCTCCCCCTCCCTTACTGCTCCCCCTCCCTTACTGCTCCCTTACTGCTCGCTGGCTCAACCTCCCCTACTGCTCGCTTACTGCCCCCTCCCCCTCCCTTACTGCTCGCTGGCTCCACCTCCCTTACTGCTCCCCCTCCCTTACTACTCCCTTACTGCTCCCTTACTGCTCGCTGGCTCCCCCTCCCTTACTGCTCCCTTACTGCTCGCAGGCTCCCCCTCCCTTACTACTCCCTGGCTCCATCTCCCTTACTGCTCCCTTACTGCTCGCTGGCTCCCCCTCCCTTACTGCTCGCTGGCTCCCCCTCCCTTTCTGCTCCCTTACTGCTCGCTGGCTCCCCCTCCCTTACTGCTCGCAGGCTCCCCCTCCCTTACTACTCCCTGGCTCCACCTACCTTACTGCTCCCTTACTGCTCGCTGGTTCCCCCTCCCTTACTGCTCCCTTACTGCTCGTTGGCTCCCCCTCCCTTACTGCTCGCTGGCTCCACCTCCCTTACTGCTCCCTTACTGTTCGCTGGCTCCCCCTCCCTTACTGCTCCCTTACTGCTCGCTTGCTCCCCCTCCCTTACTGCACGCTGGCTCCACCTCCCTTACTGCTCCCTGGCTCCACCTCCCTTACTTCTCCCTGGCTCCCCCTCCCTTACTGCTCCCTGGCTCCACCTCCCTTACTGTTCCCTGGCTCCCCCTCCCTTACTGCTCCCTGGCTCCACCTCCCTTCATGCTCCCTAACTGCTCATTGGCTCCCCCTCCCTTACTGCTCGCAGGCTCCCCCTCCCTTACTACTCCCTGGCTCCACCTCCCTTACTGCTCCCTTACTGCTCGCTGGTTCCCCCTCCCTTACTGCTCCCTTACTGCTCGCTGGCTCCCCCTCCCTTACTGCTCCCTGTCTCCCCCTCCCTTAATGCTCGCTGGCTCCCCCTCCCTTACTGCTCCCTTACTGCTCCCGTACTGCTCCCTTACTGCTCCCTGGCTCCCCCTCCCTTACTGCTCCCTGGCTCCACCTCACTTACTGCTCGCTGGCTCCCCCTCCCTTACTGCTCCCCCTCCCTTACTGCTCCCTTACTGCTCCCTTACTGCTCGCTGGCTCCCCCTCCCTTACTGCTCCCTTACTGTTCGCTGGCTCAACCTCCCCTACTGCTCGCTTACTGCCCCCTCCCCCTCCCTTACTGCTCGCTGGCTCCACCTCCCTTACTGCTCCCCCTCCCTTACTACTCCCTTACTGCTCCCTTACTGCTCGCTGGCTCCCGCTCCCTTACTGCTCCCTTACTGCTCGCAGGCTCCCCCTCCCTTACTACTCCCTGGCTCCATCTCCCTTACTGCTCCCTTACTGCTCGCTGGCTCCCCCTCCCTTACTGCTCGCTGGCTCCCCCTCCCTTTCTGCTCCCTTACTGCTCGCTGGCTCCCCCTCCCTTACTGCTCCCTGGCTCCACCTCCCTTCATGCTCCCTAACTGCTCATTGGCTCCCCCTCCCTTACTGCTCGCAGGCTCCCCCTCCCTTACTACTCCCTGGCTCCACCTCCCTTACTGCTCCCTTACTGCTCGCTGGTTCCCCCTCCCTTACTGCTCCCTTACTGCTCGCTGGCTCCCCCTCCCTTACTGCTCCCTGTCTCCCCCTCCCTTACTGCTCCCTGGCTCCCCCTCCCTTACTGCTCCCTGGCTCCACCTCACTTACTGCTCGCTGGCTCCCCCTCCCTTACTGCTCCCCCTCCCTTACTGCTCCCTTACTGCTCCCTTACTGCTCGCTGGCTCCCCCTCCCGTACTGCTCCCTTACTGTTCGCTGGCTCAACCTCCCCTACTGCTCGCTTACTGCCCCCTCCCCCTCCCTTACTGCTCGCTGGCTCCACCTCCCTTACTGCTCCCCCTCCCTTACTACTCCCTTACTGCTCCCTTACTGCTCGCTGGCTCCCCCTCCCTTACTGCTCCCTTACTGCTCGCTGGCTCCCCCTCCCTTACTGCTCTCTGGCTCCCCCTCAATTAATGCTCGCTGGCTCCCCCTCCCTTACTGCTCCCTTACTGCTCCCGTACTGCTCCCTTACTGCTCCCTGGCTCCACCTCACTTACTGCTCGCTGCCTCCCCCTCCCTTACTGCTCGCTGGCTCCCCCTCCCTTACTGCTCCCCCTCCCTTACTGCTCCCTTACTGCTCCCTTACTGCTCGCTGGCTCCCCCTCCCTTTCTGCTCCCTTACTGGTCGCTGGCTCCCCCTCCCCTACTGCTCGCTTACTGCTCACTGGCTCCCCCTCCCTTACTGCTCCCTGGCTCCCCCTCCCTTAATGCTCGCTGGCTCCCCCTCCCTTACTGCTCCCTTACTGCTCATTAGCTCCCCCTCCCTTACTGCTCCCTTATTGCTGCCTTACTGCTCGCTGGCTCCCCCTCCCTTACTGCCCCCTTACTGCTCCCTTACTGCTCGCTGGCTCCCCCTCCCTTACTGCTCGTGGGCTCCCCCTCCCTTACTACTCCCTGGCTCCACCTCCCTTACTGCTCCCTTACTGCTCGCTGGCTCCCCCTCCCTTACTGCTCCCTGGCTCCCCCTCCCTTAATGATCGCTTGCTCCCCCTCCCTTACTGCTCCCTTACTGCTCACTGGGTCCCCCTCCCTTACTGCTCGCAGGCTCCCCCTCCCTTACTGCTCGCTGGCTCCACCTCCCTTACTGCTCCCTTACTGTTCGCTGGCTCCCCCTCCCTTACTGCTCCCTGGCTCCACCTCCCTTAATGCTCCCTTACTGCTCATTGGCTCCCCCTCCCTTACTGCTCCCTTACTGCTGCCTTACTGCTCCCTGGCTCCACCTCCCTTACTGCTCCCTGGCTCTCCCTCCCTTACTTCTCGCTGGCTCCACCTCCCTTACTGCTCGCTGGCTCCACCTCCCTTACTGCTCCCTTACTGGTAGCTGGCTCCCCCTCCCTTACTGCTCGCATGCTCCCACTCCCTTACTGCTCGCTGGCTCCCCCTCCCCTACTGCTCGCCTACTGCCCCCTCCCCCTCCCTTACTGCTCGCTGGCTCCACCTCCCTTACTGCTCGCTGGCTCCCCCTCCCCTACTGCTCGCTTACTGCCCCCTCCCCCTCCCTTACTGCTCGCTGGCTCCACCTCCCTTACTGCTCCCCCTCCCTTACTGCTCCCTTACTGCTCCCTTACTGCTCGCTGGCTCCCCCTCCCTTACTGCTCGCTGGTTCCACCTCCCTTACTGCTCCCTTACTGTTCGCTGGCTCCCCCTCCCTTACTGCTCGCTGGCTCCCCCTCCCTTACTGCTCCCTGGCTCCACCTTCCTTAATGCTCCATTACTGCTCATTGGCTCCCGCTCCCTTAATGCTTCCTTACTTCTCCCTTACTGCTCGCAGGCTCCCCCTCCCTTACCGCTCGCTGGCTCCACCTCCCTTACTGCTCCCTTACTGCTCGCTGGCTCCCCCTCCCTTACTGCTCCCTTGCTCCACCTCCCTTAATGCTCCCTTCCTGCTCATTGGCTCCCCCTCCTTACTGCTCCCTTACTGCTCCCTTATTGCTGCCTTACTGCTCGCTGGCTCCCCCTCCCTTACTGCCCCCTTACTTCTCCCTTACTGCTCGCTGGCTCCCCCTCCCTTACTGCTCGCAGGCTCCCCCTCCCTTACTACTCCCTGGCTCCACCTCCCTTACTGCTCCCTTACTGCTCGCTGGTTCCCCCTCCCTTACTGCTCCCTTACTGCTCGCTGGCTCCCCCTCCCTTACTGCTCCCTGTCTCCCCCTCCCTTAATGCTTGCTGGCTCCCCCTCCCTTACTGCTCCCTTACTGCTCCCGTACTGCTCCCTTACTGCTCGCTGGCTCCCCCTCCCTTACTGCTCCCTGGCTCCACCTCACTTACTGCTCGCTGGCTCCCCCTCCCTTACTGCTCCCCCTCCCTTACTGCTCCCTTACTGCTCGCTGGCTCCACCTCCCTTACTGCTCCCCCTCCCTTACTACTCCCTTACTGCTCCCTTACTGCTCGCTGGCTCCCCCTCCCTTACTGCTCCCTTACTGCTCGCAGGCTCCCCCTCCCTTACTACTCCCTGGCTCCATCTCCCTTACTGCTCCCTTACTGCTCGCTGGCTCCCCCTCCCTTACTGCTCGCTGGCTCCCCCTCCCTTTCTGCTCCCTTACTGCTCGCTGGCTCCCCCTCCCTTACTGCTCGCAGGCTCCCCCTCCCTTACTACTCCCTGGCTCCACCTACCTTACTGCTCCCTTACTGCTCGCTGGTTCCCCCTCCCTTACTGCTCCCTTACTGCTCGTTGGCTCCCCCTCCCTTACTGCTCGCTGGCTCCACCTCCCTTACTGCTCCCTTACTGTTCGCTGGCTCCCCCTCCCTTACTGCTCCCTTACTGCTCGCTTGCTCCCCCTCCCTTACTGCACGCTGGCTCCACCTCCCTTACTGCTCCCTGGCTCCACCTCCCTTACTTCTCCCTGGCTCCCCCTCCCTTACTGCTCCCTGGCTCCACCTCCCTTACTGTTCCCTGGCTCCCCCTCCCTTACTGCTCCCTGGCTCCACCTCCCTTCATGCTCCCTAACTGCTCATTGGCTCCCCCTCCCTTACTGCTCGCAGGCTCCCCCTCCCTTACTACTCCCTGGCTCCACCTCCCTTACTGCTCCCTTACTGCTCGCTGGTTCCCCCTCCCTTACTGCTCCCTTACTGCTCGCTGGCTCCCCCTCCCTTACTGCTCCCTGTCTCCCCCTCCCTTAATGCTCGCTGGCTCCCCCTCCCTTACTGCTCCCTTACTGCTCCCGTACTGCTCCCTTACTGCTCCCTGGCTCCCCCTCCCTTACTGCTCCCTGGCTCCACCTCACTTACTGCTCGCTGGCTCCCCCTCCCTTACTGCTCCCCCTCCCTTACTGCTCCCTTACTGCTCCCTTACTGCTCGCTGGCTCCCCCTCCCTTACTGCTCCCTTACTGTTCGCTGGCTCAACCTCCCCTACTGCTCGCTTACTGCCCCCTCCCCCTCCCTTACTGCTCGCTGGCTCCACCTCCCTTACTGCTCCCCCTCCCTTACTACTCCCTTACTGCTCCCTTACTGCTCGCTGGCTCCCCCTCCCTTACTGCTCCCTTACTGCTCGCAGGCTCCCCCTCCCTTACTACTCCCTGGCTCCATCTCCCTTACTGCTCCCTTACTGCTCGCTGGCTCCCCCTCCCTTACTGCTCGCTGGCTCCCCCTCCCTTTCTGCTCCCTTACTGCTCGCTGGCTCCCCCTCCCTTACTGCTCGCAGGCTCCCCCTCCCTTACTACTCCCTGGCTCCACCTACCTTACTGCTCCCTTACTGCTCGCTGGTTCCCCCTCCCTTACTGCTCCCTTACTGCTCGTTGGCTCCCCCTCCCTTACTGCTCGCTGGCTCCACCTCCCTTACTGCTCCCTTACTGTTCGCTGGCTCCCCCTCCCTTACTGCTCCCTTACTGCTCGCTTGCTCCCCCTCCCTTACTGCACGCTGGCTCCACCTCCCTTACTGCTCCCTGGCTCCACCTCCCTTACTTCTCCCTGGCTCCCCCTCCCTTACTGCTCCCTGGCTCCACCTCCCTTACTGTTCCCTGGCTCCCCCTCCCTTACTGCTCCCTGGCTCCACCTCCCTTACTGCTCCCTTACTGGTCGCTGGCTCCCCCTCCCTTACTGCTCGCTGGCTCCCCCTCCCCTGCTGCTCGCTTACTGCCCCCTCCCCCTCCCTTACTGCTCGCTGGCTCCACCTCCCGTACTGCTCCCCCTCCCTTACTGCTCCCTTACTGCTCCCTTACTGCTCGCTGGCTCCCCCTCCCTTACTGCTCGCTGGTTCCACCTCCCTTACTGCTCCCTTACTGTTCGCTGGCTCCCCCTCCCTTACTGCTCGCTGGCTCCCCCTCCCTTACTGCTCCCTGGCTCCACCTTCCTTAATGCTCTCTTACTGCTCATTGGCTCCCCCTCCCTTACTGCTTCCTTACTTCTCCCTTACTGCTCGCAGGCTCCCCCTCCCTTACCGCTCGCTGGCTCCACCTCCCTTACTACTCCCTTACTGCTCGCTGGCTCCCCCTCCCTTACTGCTCCCTTGCTCCACCTCCCTTAATGCTCCCTTCCTTCTCATTGGCTCCCCCTCCTTACTGCTCCCTTACTGCTCATTAGCTCCCCCTCCCTTACTGCTCCCTTATTGCTGCCTTACTGCTCGCTGACTCCCCCTCCCTTGCTGCCCCCTTACTGCTCCCTTACTGCTCGCTGGCTCCCCCTCCCTTACTGCTCGCAGGCTCCCCCTCCCTTACTACTCCCTGGCTCCACCTCCCTTACTGCTCCCTTACTGCTCCCTTACTGCTCGCTGGTTCCCCCTCCCTTACTGCTCCCTTACTGCTCGCTGGCTCCCCCTCCCTTACTGCTCCCTGGCTCCCCCTCAATTAATGCTCGCTGGCTCCCCCTCCCTTACTGCTCCCTTACTGCTCCCGTACTGCTCCCTTACTGCTCGCTGGCTCCCCCTCCGTTACTGCTCCCTGGCTCCACCTCACTTACTGCTCGCTGCCTCCCCCTCCCTTACTGCTCGCTGGCTCCCCCTCCCTTACTGCTCGCTGGTTCCCCCTCCCTTACTGCTCCCTTACTGCTCGCTGGCTCCCCCTCCCTTACTGCTCCCTGGCTCCCCCTCAATTAATGCTCGCTGGCTCCCCCTCCCTTACTGCTCCCTTACTGCTCCCGTACTGCTCCCTTACTGCTCGCTGGCTCCCCCTCCCTTACTGCTCCCTGGCTCCACCTCACTTACTGCTCGCTGCCTCCCCCTCCCTTACTGCTCGCTGGCTCCCCCTCCCTTACTGCTCCCCCTCCCTTACTGCTCCCTTACTGCTCCCTTACTGCTCGCTGGCTCCCCCTCCCTTACTGCTCCCTTACTGGTCGCTGGCTCCCCCTCCCCTACTGCTCGCTTACTGCTCGCTGGCTCCCCCTCCCTTACTGCTCCCTGGCTCCCCCTCCCTTAATGCAGCCAGCGAGCAGTAACGGAGGTGTAGCCAGGGAGCAGTAAGGGAGGGGGAGCCAGGGAGCAGTAAGGGAGGGGGAGCCAGCGAGCAGTAAGGGAGGGGGAGCAAGCGAGCAGTAAGGGAGCAGTAAGGGAGGGGGAGCAGTAAGGGAGGGGGAGCCAGCGAGCAGTAAGGGAGGGGGAGCCAGCGAGCATTAAGGGAGGGGGATCCAGGGAGCAGTAAGGGAGGGGGAGCCAGCGAGCATTAAGGGAGGGGGAGCCAGGTAGCAGTAAGGGAGGGGGAGCCAGCGAAAAGTAAGGGAGGGGGAGCCAGCGAGCAGTAAGGCAGCAAGGGAGCAGTAAGGGAGGGGGAGCCAATGAGCAGTAAGGGAGCATTAAAGGAGGTGGAGCCAGGGAGCAGTAAGGGAGCAGTAAGGGAGCAGTAAGGGAGGGGGAGCCAGGTAGCAGTAAGGGAGGGGGAGCCAGCGAAAAGTAAGGGAGGGGGAGCCAGCGAGCAGTAAGGCAGCAAGGGAGCAGTAAGGGAGGGGGAGCCAATGAGCAGTAAGGGAGCATTAAAGGAGGTGGAGCCAGGGAGCAGTAAGGGAGCAGTAAGGGAGCAGTAAGGGAGGGGGAGCAGTAACGGAGGTGGAGCCAGGGAGCAGTAAGGGAGGGGGAGCCAGCGAGCAGTAAGGGAGCAGTAAGGGAGCAGTAAGGGAGGGGGAGCCAGCGAGCAGTAAGGCAGCAGTAAGGAGGCAGTAAGGGAGGGGGACCAAGCGAGCAGTAAGGGAGCAGTAAGGAGGCAGTAAGGGAGGGGGAACCAGCGAGCAGTAAGGGAGCAGTAAGGGAGGTTGAGCCAGGGAGTAGTAAGGGAGGGGGAGCCTGCGAGCAGTAAGGGAGGGGGAGCCAGCGAGCAGTAAGGGAGCAGTAAGGGGGCAGTAAGGGAGGTGGAGCCAGGGAGTAGTAAGGGAGGGGGAGCCTGCGAGCAGTAAGGGAGGGGGACTCAGCGAGCAGTAAGGGAGCAGTAAGGGACGTGGAGCCAGGGAGTAGTAAGGGAGGGGGAGCCAGCGAGCAGTAAGGGAGTAGTAAGGGGGCAGTAAGGGAGGTGGAGCCAGCGAGCAGTAAGGCAGCAAGGGAGCAGTAAGGGAGGGGGAGCCAATGAGCAGTAAGGGAGCATTAAAGGAGGTGGAGCCAGGGAGCAGTAAGGGAGCAGTAAGGGAGGGGGAGCCAGCGAGCAGTAAGGCAGCAATGGAGCAGTAAGGGAGGGGGAGCCAATGAGCAGTAAGGGAGCATTAAAGGAGGTGGAGCCAGGGAGCAGTAAGGGAGCAGTAAGGGAGGGGGAGCAGTAAGGGAGGGGGAGCCAGCGAGCAGTAACGGAGGTGTAGCCAGGGAGCAGTAAGGGAGGGGGAGCAAGCTAGCAGTAAGGGAGGGGGAGCCAGCAAGCAGTAAGGGAGCAGTAAGGGAGGTGGAGCCAGGGAGTAGTAAGGGAGGTGGAGCCAGCGAAAAGTAAGGGAGGGGGAGCCAGCGAGCAGTAAGGGAGGGGGAGCAAGCGAGCAGTAAGGGAGCAGTAAGGTAGGGGGAGCAGTAAGGGAGGGGGAGCCAGCGAGCAGTAACGGAGGGGGAGCCAGCGAGCATTAAGGGAGGGGGAGCCAGGGAGCAGTAAGGGAGGGGGAGCCAGCGAGCAGTAAGGGAGCAGTAAGGGAGGTGGAGCCAGGGAGTAGTAAGGGAGGTGGAGCCAGCGAGCAGTAACGGAGGGGGAGCCAGCGAGCATTAAGGGAGGGGGAGCCAGCGAGCAGTAAGGGAGCAGTAAGGGAGGGGGAGCAAGCGAGCAGTAAGGGAGCAGTAAGGGAGGGGGAGCAGTAAGGGAGGGGGAGCCAGGGAGCAGTAACGGAGGGGGAGCCAGCGAGCATTAAGGGAGGTGGAGCCAGGGAGTAGTAAGGGAGGGGGAACAAGCGAGCAGTAAGGGAGGTGGAGCGAGCGAGCAGTAAGGAGGTGGAGCCAGGGAGCAGTAAGGGAGCAGTAAGGGAGTTTGAGCCAGCGAGCAGTAAGGGAGGGAGAGCCAGGCAGCAGTAAGGGAGGTGGAGCCTGCGAGCAGTAAGGGAGGGGGAGCCAGCGAGCAGTAAGAGAGCAGTAAGGGAGGGGGAGCCAGCGAGAAGTAAGAGAGCAGTAAGGGAGGGGGAGCCAGCGAGCAGTAAGGCAGCAAGGGAGCAAGGGGGCAGAAAGGGAGGGGGAGCCAATGAGCAGTAAGGGAGCATTAAAGGAGGTGGAGCCAGGGAGCAGTAAGGGAGCAGTAAGGGAGCAGTAAGGGAGGGGGAGCAGTAAGGGAGGGGGAGTCAGCGAGCAGTAACGGAGGTGGAGCCAGGGAGCAGTAAGGGAGGGGGAGCCAGCGAGCAGTAAGGGAGCAGTAAGGGAGCAGTAAGGGAGGGGGAGCCAGCGAGCATTAAGGGAGGGGGAGCCAGGGAGCAGTAAGGGAGGGGGAGCCAGCGAAAAGTAAGGGAGGGGGAGCCAGCGAGCAGTAAGGCAGCAAGGGAGCAGTAAGGGAGGGGGAGCCAGCGAGCAGTAAGGCAGCAAGGGAGCAGTAAGGGAGGGGGAGCCAATGAGCAGTAAGGGAGCATTAAAGGAGGTGGAGCCAGGGAGCAGTAAGGGAGCAGTAAGGGAGCAGTAAGGGAGGGGGAGCAGTAACGGAGGTGGAGCCAGGGAGCAGTAAGGGAGGGGGAGCCAGCGAGCAGTAAGGGAGCAGTAAGGGAGCAGTAAGGGAGGGGGAGCCAGCGAGCAGTAAGGCAGCAGTAAGGGGGCAGTAAGGGAGGGGGACCAAGCGAGCAGTAAGGGAGCAGTAAGGGAGGGGGAACCAGCGAGCAGTAAGGGAGCAGTAAGGGAGGTTGAGCCAGGGAGTAGTAAGGGAGGGGGAGCCTGCGAGCAGTAAGGGAGGGGGAGCCAGCGAGCAGTAAGGGAGCAGTAAGGGGGCAGTAAGGGAGGTGGAGCCAGGGAGTAGTAAGGGAGGGGGAGCCTGCGAGCAGTAAGGGAGGGGGACTCAGCGAGCAGTAAGGGAGCAGTAAGGGACGTGGAGCCAGGGAGTAGTAAGGGAGGGGGAGCCAGCGAGCAGTAAGGGAGTAGTAAGGGGGCAGTAAGGGAGGTGGAGCCAGCGAGCAGTAAGGCAGCAAGGGAGCAGTAAGGGAGGGGGAGCCAATGAGCAGTAAGGGAGCATTAAAGGAGGTGGAGCCAGGGAGCAGTAAGGGAGCAGTAAGGGAGGGGGAGCCAGCGAGCAGTAAGGCAGCAATGGAGCAGTAAGGGAGGGGGAGCCAATGAGCAGTAAGGGAGCATTAAAGGAGGTGGAGCCAGGGAGCAGTAAGGGAGCAGTAAGGGAGGGGGAGCAGTAAGGGAGGGGGAGCCAGCGAGCAGTAACGGAGGTGTAGCCAGGGAGCAGTAAGGGAGGGGGAGCCAGCTAGCAGTAAGGGAGGGGGAGCCAGCGAGCAGTAAGGGAGCAGTAAGGGAGGTGGAGCCAGGGAGTAGTAAGGGAGGTGGAGCCAGCGAAAAGTAAGGGAGGGGGAGCCAGCGAGCAGTAAGGGAGGGGGAGCAAGCGAGCAGTAAGGGAGCAGTAAGGGAGGGGGAGCAGTAAGGGAGGGGGAGCCAGCGAGCAGTAACGGAGGGGGAGCCAGCGAGCATTAAGGGAGGGGGAGCCAGGGAGCAGTAAGGGAGGGGGAGCCAGCGAGCAGTAAGGGAGCAGTAAGGGAGGTGGAGCCAGGGAGTAGTAAGGGAGGTGGAGCCAGCGAGCAGTAACGGAGGGGGAGCAGGCGAGCATTAAGGGAGGGGGAGCCAGGGAGCAGCAAGGGAGGGGGAGCCAGCGAGCAGTAAGGGAGCAGTAAGGGAGGGGGAGCAAGCGAGCAGTAAGGGAGCAGTAAGGGAGGGGGAGCAGTAAGGGAGGGGGAGCCAGGGAGCAGTAACGGAGGGGGAGCCAGCGAGCATTAAGGGAGGTGGAGCCAGGGAGTAGTAAGGGAGGGGGAACAAGCGAGCAGTAAGGGAGGTGGAGCGAGCGAGCAGTAAGGAGGTGGAGCCAGGGAGCAGTAAGGGAGCAGTAAGGGAGTTTGAGCCAGCGAGCAGTAAGGGAGGGAGAGCCAGGCAGCAGTAAGGGAGGTGGAGCCTGCGAGCAGTAAGGGAGGGGGAGCCAGCGAGCAGTAAGAGAGCAGTAAGGGAGGGGGAACCAGCGAGAAGTAAGAGAGCAGTAAGGGAGGGGGAGCCAGCGAGCAGTAAGGGAGGGGGAGGGGGCAGTAAGGGAGAAGTAAGGGAGGTGGAGCCAGGGAGTAGTAAGGGAGGGGGAACAAGCGAGCAGTAAGGGAGGTGGAGCGAGTGAGCAGTAAGGATGTGGAGCCAGGGAGCAGTAAGGGAGCAGTAAGGGAGTTTGAGCCAGCGAGCAGTAAGGGAGGGAGAGCCAGGCAGCAGTAAGGGAGGTGGAGCCTGCGAGCAGTAAGGGAGGGGGAGCCAGCGAGCAGTAAGAGAGCAGTAAGGGAGGGGGAGCCAGCGAGAAGTAAGAGAGCAGTAAGGGAGGGGAAGCCAGCGAGCAGTAAGGGAGGGGGAGGGGGCAGTAAGGGAGCAGTAAGGGAGGTGAAGCCAGGGAGCAGTAAGGGAGGGGGAGCCAGCGAGCATTAAGGGAGGGGGAGCCAGGGAGCAGTAAGGTAGGTGGAGCCAGCGAAAAGTAAGGGAGCAGTAAGGGAGCAGTAAGGGAGGGGGGGCAGTAAGGGAGGGGGAGCCAGCGAGCAGTAAGGGAGGGGGAGCCAGCGAACAGTAAGGGAGCAGTAAGGGAGGTGGAGCCAGCGAGCAGTAAAGAAGGGGGAGCCAGCGAGCAGTAAGGGAGCAGTAAGGGAGCAGTAAGGGAGGGGGAGCAGTAAGGGAGGGGGGAGCCAGCGAGCAGTAAGGGAGGGGGAGCCAATGAGCAGTAAAGGAGCAGTAAGGGAGGGGGGGAGAGCGAGCAGTAAGGGAGCAGTAAGGGAGCAGTAAGGGAGGGGGAGCAAATGAGCAGTAAGGCAGCAGTAAGGGAGGGGGAGCCAGCGAGCAGTAAGGGGGCAGTAAGGGAGGGGGAGCCAGCGAGCAGTAAGGGAGGTGGAGCCAGTGAGCAGTAAGGGAGCAGTAAGGGAGGTGGAGCCAGCGAAAAGTAAGGGAGGGGGAGCCAGCGAGCAGTAAGGCAGCAAGGGAGCAGTAAGGGAGGGGGAGCCAATGAGCAGTAAGGGAGCAGTAAGGGAGGTGGAGCCAGGGAGCAGTAAGGGAGGGGGAACCAGCGAGCAGTAAGGGAGCAGTAAGGGAGGTGGAGCCAGGGAGTAGTAAGGGAGGGGGAGCCAGGGAGTAGTAAGGGAGGGGGAGCCTGCGAGCAGTAAGGGAGGGGGAGCCAGCGAGCAGAAAGGGAGCAGTAAGGGGGCAGTAAGCGAGGCGGAGCCAGCGAGCAATAAGGGAGGTGGAGCCAGGGAGCAGCAAGCGAGCAGTAAGGGAGGTGGAGCCAGGGAGCAGTAAGGGAGGTGGAGCCAGCGAAAAGTAAGGGAGGGGGAGCCAGCGAGCAGTAAGGGAGCATTAAAGGAGGTGGAGCCAGGGAGCAGTAAGGGAGCAGTAAGGGAGGGGGAGCCAGCGAGTAGTAACGGAGGTGGAGCCAGCGAGCAGTAAGGGAGCAGTAAGGGAGCAGTAAGGGAGGGGGAGCCAGCAAGCATTAAGGGAGGGGGAGCCAGGGAGCAGTAAGGGAGGGGGAGCCAGCGAGCAGTAAGGGAGCAGTAAGGGAGGTGGAGCCAGGGAGTAGTAAGGGAGGTGGAGCCAGCGAAAAGTAAGGGAGGGGGAGCCAGCGAGCATTAAGGGAGGGGGAGCCAGGGAGCAGTAAGGGAGGGGGAGCCAGCGAGCAGTAAGGGAGCAGTAAGGGAGGTGGAGCCAGGGAGTAGTAAGGGAGGGGGAGCCTGCGAGCAGTAAGGGAGGGGGACTCAGCGAGCAGTAAGGGAGCAGTAAGGGACGTGGAGCCAGGGAGTAGTAAGGGAGGGGGAGCCCACGAGCAGTAAGGGAGGGGGAGCCAGCGAGCAGTAAGGGAGTAGTAAGGGGGCAGTAAGGGAGGTGGAGCCAGCGAGCAGTAAGGCAGCAAGGGAGCAGTAAGGGAGGGGGAGCCAATGAGCAGTAAGGGAGCATTAAAGGAGGTGGAGCCAGGGAGCAGTAAGGGAGCAGTAAGGGAGGTGGAGCCAGGGAGTAGTAAGGGAGGTGGAGCCAGCGAAAAGTAAGGGACGGGGAGCAGTAAGGGAGGGGGAGCCAGCGAGCAGTAACGGAGGTGTAGCCAGCGAGCAGTAAGGGAGGTGGAGCCAGGGAGTAGTAAGGGAGGTGGAGCCAGCGAAAAGTAAGGGAGGGGGAGCCAGCGAGCAGTAAGGGAGGGGGAGCAAGCGAGCAGTAAGGGAGCAGTAAGGGAGGGGGAGCAGTAAGGGAGGGGGAGCCAGCGAGCAGTAACGGAGGGGGAACCAGCGAGCATTAAGGGAGGGGGAGCCAGGGAGCAGTAAGGGAGGGGGAGCCAGCGAGCAGTAAGGGAGCAGTAAGGGAGGTGGAGCCAGGGAGTAGTAAGGGAGGTGGAGCCAGCGAAAAGTAAGGGAGGGGGAGCCAGCGAGCAGTAAGGGAGGGGGAGCAAGCGAGCAGTAAGGGAGCAGTAAGGGAGGGGGAACCAGCGAGCAGTAAGGGAGCAGTAAGGGAGGTGGAGCCAGGGAGTAGTAAGGGAGGGGGGACAAGCGAGCAGTAAGGGAGGTGGAGCCAGCGAGCAGTAAGGAGGTGGAGCCAGGGAGCAGTAAGGGAGCAGTAAGGGAGTTTGAGCCAGCGAGCAGTAAGGGAGGGAGAGCCAGGCAGCAGTAAGGGAGGTGGAGCCTGCGAGCAGTAAGGGAGGGGGAGCCAGCGAGCAGTAAGAGAGCAGTAAGGGAGGGGGAGCCAGCGAGAAGTAAGAGAGCAGTAAGGGAGGGGGAGCCAGCGAGCAGTAAGGGAGGGGGAGGGAGCAGTAAGGGAGCAGTAAGGGAGGTGGAGCCAGCGAGCAGTAAGAGAGGGGGAGCCATGCAGCAGTAAGGGAGGTGGAGCCTGCGAGCAGTAAGGGAGGGGGAGCCAGCGAGCAGTAAGAGAGCAGTAAGGGAGGGGGAGCCAGCGAGAAGTAAGAGAGCAGTAAGGGAGGGGGAGCCAGCGAGCAGTAAGGGAGGGGGAGGGGGCAGTAAGGGAGCAGTAAGGGAGGTGGAGCCAGCGAGCAGTAAGAGAGGGGGAGCAAGGAAACAGTAAAAGAGGGGGAGACAGGGAGCAGTAAGGTAGGTGGAGCCAGCGAAAAGTAAGGGAGCAGTAAGGGAGCAGTAAGGGAGGGGGGGCAGTAAGGGAGGGGGAGCCAGCGAGCAGTAAGGGAGGGGGAGCCAGCGAACAGTAAGGGAGCAGTAAGGGAGGTGGAGCCAGCGAGCAGTAAAGAAGGGGGAGCCAGCGAGCAGTAAGGCAGCAAGGGAGCAGTAAGGGAGGGGGAGCCAATGAGCAGTAAGGGAGCATAAAAGGAGGTGGAGCCAGGGAGCAGTAAGGGAGGGGGAGTCAGGGAGCAGTAAGGGAGCAGTAAGGGGGCAGTAAGAAAGGGGGAGCCATCGAGCAGTAAGGGAGCAGTAAGGGAGGTGGAGCCAGGGAGCAGTAAGGGAGGGGGAACCAGCGAGCAGTAAGGGAGCAGTAAGGGAGGTGGAGCCAGGGAGTAGTAAGGGAGGGGGAGCCTGCGAGCAGTAAGGGAGTGGGAGCCAGCGAGCAGTAAGGGAGCAGTGAGGGGGCAGTATAGGAAGGCGGAGCCAGCGAGCAATAAGGGAGGTGGAGCCAGGGAGCAGTAAGCGAGCAGTAAGGGAGGTGGAGCCAGGGAGCAGTAAGGGAGGTGGAGCCAGCGAAAAGTAAGGGAGTGGGAGCCAGCGAGCAGTAAGGGAGCAGTAAGGGAGGTGGAGCCAGGGAGTAGTAAGGTAGGGGGAGCCTGCGAGCAGTAAGGGAGGGGGAGCCAGCGAGCAGAAAGGGAGCAGTGAGGGGGCAGTATAGGAAGGCGGAGCCAGCGAGCAATAAGGGAGGTGGAGCCAGGGAGCAGTAAGGGAGGGGGAGCCAGGGAGTAGTAAGGTAGGGGGAGCCTGCGAGCAGTAAGGGAGGGGGAGCCAGCGAGCAGAAAGGGAGCAGTGAGGGGGCAGTATAGGAAGGCGGAGCCAGCGAGCAATAAGGGAGGTGGAGCCAGGGAGCAGTAAGCGAGCAGTAAGGGAGGTGGAGCCAGGGAGCAGTAAGGGAGGTGGAGCCAGTGAAAAGTAAGGGAGGGGGAGCCAGCGAGCAGTAAGGCAGCAAGGGAGCAGTAAGGGAGGGGGAGCCAATGAGCAGTAAGGGAGCAGTAAGGGAGGTGGAGCCAGCGAAAAGTAAGGGAGGGGGAGCCAGCGAGCAGTAAGGCAGCAAGGGAGCAGTAAGGGAGGGGGAGCCAATGAGCAGTAAGGGAGCATAAAAGGAGGTGGAGCCAGGGAGCAGTAAGGGAGGGGGAGTCAGGGAGCAGTAAGGGAGCAGTAAGGGGGCAGTAAGAAAGGGGGAGCCATCGAGCAGTAAGGGAGCAGTAAGGGAGGTGGAGCCAGGGAGCAGTAAGGGAGGGGGAGCCAGCGAGCAGAAAGGGAGCAGTGAGGGGGCAGTATAGGAAGGCGGAGCCAGCGAGCAATAAGGGAGGTGGAGCCAGGGAGCAGTAAGGGAGGGGGAGCCAGCGAGCAGTAAGGGAGCAGTAAGGGAGCAGTAAGGGAGGGGGAGCCAGCGAGCAGTAAGGCAGCAGTAAGGGGGCAGTAAGGGAGGGGGACCAAGCGAGCAGTAAGGGAGCAGTAAGGGAGGGGGAACCAGCGAGCAGTAAGGGAGCAGTAAGGGAGGTTGAGCCAGGGAGTAGTAAGGGAGGGGGAGCCTGCGAGCAGTAAGGGAGGGGGAGCCAGCGAGCAGTAAGGGAGCAGTAAGGGGGCAGTAAGGGAGGTGGAGCCAGGGAGTAGTAAGGGAGGGGGAGCCTGCGAGCAGTAAGGGAGGGGGACTCAGCGAGCAGTAAGGGAGCAGTAAGGGACGTGGAGCCAGGGAGTAGTAAGGGAGGGGGAGCCAGCGAGCAGTAAGGGAGTAGTAAGGGGGCAGTAAGGGAGGTGGAGCCAGCGAGCAGTAAGGCAGCAAGGGAGCAGTAAGGGAGGGGGAGCCAATGAGCAGTAAGGGAGCATTAAAGGAGGTGGAGCCAGGGAGCAGTAAGGGAGCAGTAAGGGAGGGGGAGCCAGCGAGCAGTAAGGCAGCAATGGAGCAGTAAGGGAGGGGGAGCCAATGAGCAGTAAGGGAGCATTAAAGGAGGTGGAGCCAGGGAGCAGTAAGGGAGCAGTAAGGGAGGGGGAGCAGTAAGGGAGGGGGAGCCAGCGAGCAGTAACGGAGGTGTAGCCAGGGAGCAGTAAGGGAGGGGGAGCCAGCTAGCAGTAAGGGAGGGGGAGCCAGCGAGCAGTAAGGGAGCAGTAAGGGAGGTGGAGCCAGGGAGTAGTAAGGGAGGTGGAGCCAGCGAAAAGTAAGGGAGGGGGAGCCAGCGAGCAGTAAGGGAGGGGGAGCAAGCGAGCAGTAAGGGAGCAGTAAGGGAGGGGGAGCAGTAAGGGAGGGGGAGCCAGCGAGCAGTAACGGAGGGGGAGCCAGCGAGCATTAAGGGAGGGGGAGCCAGGGAGCAGTAAGGGAGGGGGAGCCAGCGAGCAGTAAGGGAGCAGTAAGGGAGGTGGAGCCAGGGAGTAGTAAGGGAGGTGGAGCCAGCGAGCAGTAACGGAGGGGGAGCAGGCGAGCATTAAGGGAGGGGGAGCCAGGGAGCAGTAAGGGAGGGGGAGCCAGCGAGCAGTAAGGGAGCAGTAAGGGAGGGGGAGCAAGCGAGCAGTAAGGGAGCAGTAAGGGAGGGGGAGCAGTAAGGGAGGGGGAGCCAGGGAGCAGTAACGGAGGGGGAGCCAGCGAGCATTAAGGGAGGTGGAGCCAGGGAGTAGTAAGGGAGGGGGAACAAGCGAGCAGTAAGGGAGGTGGAGCGAGCGAGCAGTAAGGAGGTGGAGCCAGGGAGCAGTAAGGGAGCAGTAAGGGAGTTTGAGCCAGCGAGCAGTAAGGGAGGGAGAGCCAGGCAGCAGTAAGGGAGGTGGAGCCTGCGAGCAGTAAGGGAGGGGGAGCCAGCGAGCAGTAAGAGAGCAGTAAGGGAGGGGGAACCAGCGAGAAGTAAGAGAGCAGTAAGGGAGGGGGAGCCAGCGAGCAGTAAGGGAGGGGGAGGGGGCAGTAAGGGAGAAGTAAGGGAGGTGGAGCCAGGGAGTAGTAAGGGAGGGGGAACAAGCGAGCAGTAAGGGAGGTGGAGCGAGTGAGCAGTAAGGATGTGGAGCCAGGGAGCAGTAAGGGAGCAGTAAGGGAGTTTGAGCCAGCGAGCAGTAAGGGAGGGAGAGCCAGGCAGCAGTAAGGGAGGTGGAGCCTGCGAGCAGTAAGGGAGGGGGAGCCAGCGAGCAGTAAGAGAGCAGTAAGGGAGGGGGAGCCAGCGAGAAGTAAGAGAGCAGTAAGGGAGGGGAAGCCAGCGAGCAGTAAGGGAGGGGGAGGGGGCAGTAAGGGAGCAGTAAGGGAGGTGAAGCCAGGGAGCAGTAAGGGAGGGGGAGCCAGCGAGCATTAAGGGAGGGGGAGCCAGGGAGCAGTAAGGTAGGTGGAGCCAGCGAAAAGTAAGGGAGCAGTAAGGGAGCAGTAAGGGAGGTGGAGCGAGTGAGCAATAAGGGAGGTGGAGCCAGGGAGCAGTAAGCGAGCAGTAAGGGAGGTGGAGCCAGGGAGCAGTAAGGGAGGTGGAGCCAGCGAAAAGTAAGGGAGGGGGAGCCAGCGAGCAGTAAGGGAGCATTAAAGGAGGTGGAGCCAGGGAGCAGTAAGGGAGCAGTAAGGGAGGGGGAGCCAGCGAGTAGTAACGGAGGTGGAGCCAGCGAGCAGTAAGGGAGCAGTAAGGGAGCAGTAAGGGAGGGGGAGCCAGCAAGCATTAAGGGAGGGGGAGCCAGGGAGCAGTAAGGGAGGGGGAGCCAGCGAGCAGTAAGGGAGCAGTAAGGGAGGTGGAGCCAGGGAGTAGTAAGGGAGGTGGAGCCAGCGAAAAGTAAGGGAGGGGGAGCCAGCGAGCATTAAGGGAGGGGGAGCCAGGGAGCAGTAAGGGAGGGGGAGCCAGCGAGCAGTAAGGGAGCAGTAAGGGAGGTGGAGCCAGGGAGTAGTAAGGGAGGGGGAGCCTGCGACCAGTAAGGGAGGGGGACTCAGCGAGCAGTAAGGGAGCAGTAAGGGACGTGGAGCCAGGGAGTAGTAAGGGAGGGGGAGCCCACGAGCAGTAAGGGAGGGGGAGCCAGCGAGCAGTAAGGGAGTAGTAAGGGGGCAGTAAGGGAGGTGGAGCCAGCGAGCAGTAAGGCAGCAAGGGAGCAGTAAGGGAGGGGGAGCCAATGAGCAGTAAGGGAGCATTAAAGGAGGTGGAGCCAGGGAGCAGTAAGGGAGCAGTAAGGGAGGTGGAGCCAGGGAGTAGTAAGGGAGGTGGAGCCAGCGAAAAGTAAGGGACGGGGAGCAGTAAGGGAGGGGGAGCCAGCGAGCAGTAACGGAGGTGTAGCCAGCGAGCAGTAAGGGAGGTGGAGCCAGGGAGTAGTAAGGGAGGTGGAGCCAGCGAAAAGTAAGGGAGGGGGAGCCAGCGAGCAGTAAGGGAGGGGGAGCAAGCGAGCAGTAAGGGAGCAGTAAGGGAGGGGGAGCAGTAAGGGAGGGGGAGCCAGCGAGCAGTAACGGAGGGGGAACCAGCGAGCATTAAGGGAGGGGGAGCCAGGGAGCAGTAAGGGAGGGGGAGCCAGCGAGCAGTAAGGGAGCAGTAAGGGAGGTGGAGCCAGGGAGTAGTAAGGGAGGTGGAGCCAGCGAAAAGTAAGGGAGGGGGAGCCAGCGAGCAGTAAGGGAGGGGGAGCAAGCGAGCAGTAAGGGAGCAGTAAGGGAGGGGGAACCAGCGAGCAGTAAGGGAGCAGTAAGGGAGGTGGAGCCAGGGAGTAGTAAGGGAGGGGGGACAAGCGAGCAGTAAGGGAGGTGGAGCCAGCGAGCAGTAAGGAGGTGGAGCCAGGGAGCAGTAAGGGAGCAGTAAGGGAGTTTGAGCCAGCGAGCAGTAAGGGAGGGAGAGCCAGGCAGCAGTAAGGGAGGTGGAGCCTGCGAGCAGTAAGGGAGGGGGAGCCAGCGAGCAGTAAGAGAGCAGTAAGGGAGGGGGAGCCAGCGAGAAGTAAGAGAGCAGTAAGGGAGGGGGAGCCAGCGAGCAGTAAGGGAGGGGGAGGGAGCAGTAAGGGAGCAGTAAGGGAGGTGGAGCCAGCGAGCAGTAAGAGAGGGGGAGCCATGCAGCAGTAAGGGAGGTGGAGCCTGCGAGCAGTAAGGGAGGGGGAGCCAGCGAGCAGTAAGAGAGCAGTAAGGGAGGGGGAGCCAGCGAGAAGTAAGAGAGCAGTAAGGGAGGGGGAGCCAGCGAGCAGTAAGGGAGGGGGAGCAAGGAAACAGTAAAAGAGGGGGAGACAGGGAGCAGTAAGGTAGGTGGAGCCAGCGAAAAGTAAGGGAGCAGTAAGGGAGCAGTAAGGGAGGGGGGGCAGTAAGGGAGGGGGAGCCAGCGAGCAGTAAGGGAGGGGGAGCCAGCGAACAGTAAGGGAGCAGTAAGGGAGGTGGAGCCAGCGAGCAGTAAAGAAGGGGGAGCCAGCGAGCAGTAAGGCAGCAAGGGAGCAGTAAGGGAGGGGGAGCCAATGAGCAGTAAGGGAGCATAAAAGGAGGTGGAGCCAGGGAGCAGTAAGGGAGGGGGAGTCAGGGAGCAGTAAGGGAGCAGTAAGGGGGCAGTAAGAAAGGGGGAGCCATCGAGCAGTAAGGGAGCAGTAAGGGAGGTGGAGCCAGGGAGCAGTAAGGGAGGGGGAACCAGCGAGCAGTAAGGGAGCAGTAAGGGAGGTGGAGCCAGGGAGTAGTAAGGGAGGGGGAGCCTGCGAGCAGTAAGGGAGTGGGAGCCAGCGAGCAGTAAGGGAGCAGTGAGGGGGCAGTATAGGAAGGCGGAGCCAGCGAGCAATAAGGGAGGTGGAGCCAGGGAGCAGTAAGCGAGCAGTAAGGGAGGTGGAGCCAGGGAGCAGTAAGGGAGGTGGAGCCAGCGAAAAGTAAGGGAGTGGGAGCCAGCGAGCAGTAAGGGAGCAGTAAGGGAGGTGGAGCCAGGGAGTAGTAAGGTAGGGGGAGCCTGCGAGCAGTAAGGGAGGGGGAGCCAGCGAGCAGAAAGGGAGCAGTGAGGGGGCAGTATAGGAAGGCGGAGCCAGCGAGCAATAAGGGAGGTGGAGCCAGGGAGCAGTAAGCGAGCAGTAAGGGAGGTGGAGCCAGGGAGCAGTAAGGGAGGTGGAGCCAGTGAAAAGTAAGGGAGGGGGAGCCAGCGAGCAGTAAGGCAGCAAGGGAGCAGTAAGGGAGGGGGAGCCAATGAGCAGTAAGGGAGCAGTAAGGGAGGTGGAGCCAGCGAAAAGTAAGGGAGGGGGAGCCAGCGAGCAGTAAGGCAGCAAGGGAGCAGTAAGGGAGGGGGAGCCAATGAGCAGTAAGGGAGCATAAAAGGAGGTGGAGCCAGGGAGCAGTAAGGGAGGGGGAGTCAGGGAGCAGTAAGGGAGCAGTAAGGGGGCAGTAAGAAAGGGGGAGCCATCGAGCAGTAAGGGAGCAGTAAGGGAGGTGGAGCCAGGGAGCAGTAAGGGAGGGGGAGCCAGCGAGCAGAAAGGGAGCAGTGAGGGGGCAGTATAGGAAGGCGGAGCCAGCGAGCAATAAGGGAGGTGGAGCCAGGGAGCAGTAAGCGAGCAGTAAGGGAGGTGGAGCCAGGGAGCAGTAAGGGAGGTGGAGCCAGCGAAAAGTAAGGGAGGGGGAGCCAGCGAGCAGTAAGGCAGCAAGGGAGCAGTAAGGGAGGGGGAGCCAATGAGCAGTAAGGGAGCTGTAAGGGAGGTGGAGCCAGCGAAAAGTAAGGGAGGGGGAGCCAGCGAGCAGTAAGGCAGCAAGGGAGCAGTAAGGGAGGGGGAGCCAATGAGCAGTAAGGGAGCATAAAAGGAGGTGGAGCCAGGGAGCAGTAAGGGAGGGGGAGTCAGGGAGCAGTAAGGGAGCAGTAAGGGGGCAGTAAGAAAGGGGGAGCCATCGAGCAGTAAGGGAGCAGTAAGGGAGGTGGAGCCAGGGAGCAGTAAGGGAGGGGGAACCAGCGAGCAGTAAGGGAGCAGTAAGGGAGGTGGAGCCAGGGAGTAGTAAGGGAGGGGGAGCCTGCGAGCAGTAAGGGAGTGGGAGCCAGCGAGCAGTAAGGGAGCAGTGAGGGGGCAGTATAGGAAGGCGGAGCCAGCGAGCAATAAGGGAGGTGGAGCCAGGGAGCAGTAAGGGAGCAGTAAGGGAGGTGGAGCCAGCGAGCAGTAAGAGAGGGGGAGCCATGCAGCAGTAAGGGAGGTGGAGCCAGGGAGCAGTAAGGGAGGTGGAGCCAGTGAAAAGTAAGGGAGGGGGAGCCAGCGAGCAGTAAGGCAGCAAGGGAGCAGTAAGGGAGGGGGAGCCAATGAGCAGTAAGGGAGCAGTAAGGGAGGTGGAGCCAGCGAAAAGTAAGGGAGGGGGAGCCAGCGAGCAGTAAGGCAGCAAGGGAGCAGTAAGGGAGGGGGAGCCAATGAGCAGTAAGGGAGCATAAAAGGAGGTGGAGCCAGGGAGCAGTAAGGGAGGGGGAGTCAGGGAGCAGTAAGGCAGCAAGGGAGCAGTAAGGGAGGGGGAGCCAATGAGCAGTAAGGGAGCATAAAAGGAGGTGGAGCCAGGGAGCAGTAAGGGAGGGGGAGTCAGGGAGCAGTAAGGGAGCAGTAAGGGGGCAGTAAGAAAGGGGGAGCCATCGAGCAGTAAGGGAGCAGTAAGGGAGGGGGAGTCAGGGAGCAGTAAGGGAGCAGTAAGGGGGCAGTAAGAAAGGGGGAGCCATCGAGCAGTAAGGGAGCAGTAAGGGAGGGGGAGCCAATGAGCAGTAAGGGAGCATTAAGGGAGGTGGAGCCAGGGAGCAGTAAGGGAGTTTGAGCCAGCGAGCAGTAAGGGAGGGGGAGCCAGGCAGCAGTAAGGGAGGTGGAGCAGGGGAGCAGTAAGGTAGGTGGAGCCAGCGAGCAGTAAGGGAGGGGGAGCCAGGCAGCAGTAAGGGAGGTGGAGCCAGGGAGCAGTAAGGTAGGTGGAGCCAGCGAGCAGTAAGGGAGGTGGAACCAGCGAGCAGTAAGGGAGCAGTAAGGGAGGTGGAGCCAGGGAGCAGTAAGGGAGGGGGAGCCAATGAGCAGTAAGGGAGCATTAAGGGAGGTGGAGCCAGCGAGCAGTAAGGGAGGGGGAGCCAGCGAGCAGTAAGGGAGCAAAAAGGGAGCAGTAAAGGAGGGGGAGCAGTAAGGGAGGGGGGGAGCCAGCGATCAGTAAGGGAGGGGGAGCAAATGAGCAGAAAAAGAGCAGCAAGTGAGGCGGGGCAAGCGAGCAGTAAGGGAGGGGGAGCCAGGGAGCAGTAAGGGAGGGGGAGCCAATGAGCAGTAAGGGAGCATAAAAGGAGGTGGAGCCAGGGAGCAGTAAGGGAGGGGGAGTCAGGGAGCAGTAAGGGAGCAGTAAGGGGGCAGTAAGAAAGGGGGAGCCATCGAGCAGTAAGGGAGCAGTAAGGGAGGGGGAGCCAATGAGCAGTAAGGGAGCATTAAGGGAGGTGGAGCCAGGGAGCAGTAAGGGAGTTTGAGCCAGCGAGCAGTAAGGGAGGGGGAGCCAGGCAGCAGTAAGGGAGGTGGAGCAGGGGAGCAGTAAGGTAGGTGGAGCCAGCGAGCAGTAAGGGAGGGGGAGCCAGGCAGCAGTAAGGGAGGTGGAGCCAGGGAGCAGTAAGGTAGGTGGAGCCAGCGAGCAGTAAGGGAGGTGGAACCAGCGAGCAGTAAGGGAGCAGTAAGGGAGGTGGAGCCAGGGAGCAGTAAGGGAGGGGGAGCCAATGAGCAGTAAGGGAGCATTAAGGGAGGTGGAGCCAGCGAGCAGTAAGGGAGGGGGAGCCAGCGAGCAGTAAGGGAGCAAAAAGGGAGCAGTAAAGGAGGGGGAGCAGTAAGGGAGGGGGGGAGCCAGCGATCAGTAAGGGAGGGGGAGCAAATGAGCAGAAAAAGAGCAGCAAGTGAGGCGGGGCAAGCGAGCAGTAAGGGAGGTGGAGCCAGGGAGCAGTAAGGGAGGGGGAGTCAGGGAGCAGTAAGGGAGCAGTAAGGGGGCAGTAAGAAAGGGGGAGCCATCGAGCAGTAAGGGAGCAGTAAGGGAGGGGGAGCCAATGAGCAGTAAGGGAGCATTAAGGGAGGTGGAGCCAGGGAGCAGTAAGGGAGTTTGAGCCAGCGAGCAGTAAGGGAGGGGGAGCCAGGCAGCAGTAAGGGAGGTGGAGCAGGGGAGCAGTAAGGTAGGTGGAGCCAGCGAGCAGTAAGGGAGGGGGAGCCAGGCAGCAGTAAGGGAGGTGGAGCCAGGGAGCAGTAAGGTAGGTGGAGCCAGCGAGCAGTAAGGGAGGTGGAACCAGCGAGCAGTAAGGGAGCAGTAAGGGAGGTGGAGCCAGGGAGCAGTAAGGGAGGGGGAGCCAATGAGCAGTAAGGGAGCATTAAGGGAGGTGGAGCCAGCGAGCAGTAAGGGAGGGGGAGCCAGCGAGCAGTAAGGGAGCAAAAAGGGAGCAGTAAAGGAGGGGGAGCAGTAAGGGAGGGGGGGAGCCAGCGATCAGTAAGGGAGGGGGAGCAAATGAGCAGAAAAAGAGCAGCAAGTGAGGCGGGGCAAGCGAGCAGTAAGGGAGGGGGAGCCAGGGAGCAGTAAGGGAGCAGTAAGGGAGGTGGAGCCAGGGAGTAGTAAGGGAGGGGGAGCCTGCGAGCAGTAAGGGAGCAGTAAGGGAGGGGTAGCAGTAAGGGAGGTGGAGCCAGCGAGCAGTAAGGGAGGGGGAGGGGGCAGTAAGCGAGCAGTAGGGGAGGGCGAGCCAGCGAGCAGTAAGGGAGCAGTAAGGGAGGGGGAGCAGTAAGGGAGGGGGGGAGCCAGCGATCAGTAAGGGAGGGGGAGCAAATGAGCAGAAAAAGAGCAGCAAGGGAGGCGGGGCAAGCGAGCAGTAAGGGAGGGGGAGCCAGGGAGCAGTAAGGGAGCAGTAAGGGAGGTGGAGCCAGGGAGTAGTAAGGGAGGGGGAGTCTGCGAGCAGTAAGGGAGCAGTAAGGGAGGGGGAGCCAGCGAGCAGTAAGGGAGGTGGAGCCAGCGAAAAGTAAGGGAGGGGGAGCCAGCGAGTAGTAAGGGAGCAGTAAGGGAGGGGGAGTCAGCGAGCAGTAAGGGAGGGGGAGCCAGCGAGCAGTAAGGGAGCAGTAAGGGAGGTGGAGCCAGCGAGCAGTAAGGGAGGGGGAGGGGGCAGTAAGGGAGGTGGAGCAAGCCAGCAGTAAGGGAGGGGGAGGGGGCAGTAAGCGAGCAGTAGGGGAGGGGGAGCCAGCGAGCAGAAAGGGATCAGTAAGGGAGCAGTAAGGGAGGGGGAGCAGTAAGGGAGGGGGAGCCAGCGAGCATTAAGGGAGGGGGAGCCAGGGAGCAGTAAGGGAGGGGGAGCCAGCGAGCAGTAAGGGAGCAGTAAGGGAGGTGGAGCCAGGGAGTAGTAAGGGAGGGGGAGCCTGCGAGTAGTAAGGGAGGGGGAGCCAGCGAGCAGTAAGGGAGCAGTAAGGGGGCAGTAAGGGAGGGGGAGCCAACGAGCAGTAAGGAGGAGGAGCCAGGGAGCAGTAAGGGAGCAGTAAGGGAGGGGGAGCCAGCGAGCAGTAAGGGAGCAGTAAGGGGGCAGTAAGGGAGGGGGAGCAAACGAGCAGTAAGGAGGAGGAGCCAGGGAGCAGTAAGGGAGAAGTAAGGGAGGTGGAGCCAGCGAAAAGTAAGGGAGGGGGAGCCAGCGAGCAGTAAGGCAGCAAGGGAGCAGTAAGGAAGGGGGAGCCAATGAGCAGTAAGGGAGCATTAAAGGAGGTGGAGCCAGGGAGCAGTAAGGGAGGGGGAACCAGGGAGCAGTAAGGGAGGGGGAGCCAGCGAGCAGTACGGGAGGTGGAGCCAGCGAGCAGTAAGGGAGGGGGAGCCAGCGAGCAGTAAGGGAGCAGTAAGGGAGGGGGAACCAGCGAGCAGTAAGGGAGCAGTAAGGGAGGTGGAGCCAGGGATTAGTAAGGGAGGGGGAGCCTGCGAGCAGTAAGGGAGGGGGAGCCAGCGAGCAGTAAGGGAGAAGTAAGGGGGCAGTAAGGGAGGTGGAGCCAGGGAGCATTAAGGGAGGTGGAGCCAGGGACCAGTAAGGGAGGGGGAGCCAGCGAGCAGTAAGGGAGCAGTAAGGGAGGGGGAGCAAGCGAGCAGTAAGGGAGGGGGAAGGGGCAGTAAGGGAGCAGTAAGGGAGGTGGAGCCAGCGCGCAGTAAGGGAGCGGGAGCCAGGGAGCAGTAAAAGAGGTGGAGCCAGGGAGCAGTAAGGGAGTTTGAGCCAGCGAGCAGTAAGGGAGGGGGAGCCAGGAAGCAGTAAGGGAGGTGGAGCCAGGGAGCAGTAATGTAGTTGGAGCCAGCGAGCAGTAAGGGAGGGGGAGCCAGGCAGCAGTAAAGGAGGTGGAGCCAGGGAGCAGAAAGGTAGGTGGAGCCAGCGAGCAGTAAGGGAGGTGGAACCAGCGAGCAGTAAGGGAGCAGTAAGGGAGGTGGAGCCAGGGAGCAGTAAGGGAGGGGGAGCCAGCGAGCAGTAAGGCAGCAGTAAGGGAGCAGTAAGGGAGGGGGAGCCAATGAGCAGTAAGGGAGCATTAAGGGAGGTGGAGCCAGGGAGCAGTAAGGGAGGTGGAGCCAGGGAGCAGTAAGGGAGCAGTAAGGGAGGGGGAGCCAGCGAGCAGTAAGGGAGCAGTAAGGGAGCAGTAAGGGAGGGGGAGCAATAAGGGAGGTGGAGCCAGCCAGCAGTAAGGGAGGGGGAGGGGGCAGTAAGCGAGCAGTAGGGGAGGGGGAGCCAGCGAGCAGTAAGGGAGCAGTAAGGGAGCGGGAGCCAGCGAGCAGTAAGGGAGCAGTAAGGGAGCAGTAAGGGAGCAGTAAGGGAGGCGGAGCAGTAAGGGAGGGGGAGCCAGCGAGCATTAAGGGAGGGGGAGTCAGGGAGCAGTAAGGGAGGGGGAGCCAGCGAGCAGTAAGGGAGCAGTAAGGGAGGTGGAGCCAGGGAGTAGTAAGGGAGCAGTAAGGGAGGGGGAGCCACCGAGCAGAAAGGGAGGGGGAGCCAGCGAGCAGTAAGGGAGGGGGAGGGGGCAGTAAGGGAGCAGTAAGGGAGGTGGAGCCAGTGAGCAGTAAGGGAGGGGGAGCCAGGGAGCAGTAAAAGAGGTGGAGCCAGGGAGCAGTAAGGGAGTTTGAGCCAGCGAGCAGTAAGGGAGGGGGAGCCAGGCAGCAGTAAGGGAGGTGGAGCAGGGGAGCAGTAAGGTAGGTGGAGCCAGCGAGCAGTAAGGGAGGGGGAGCCAGGCAGCAGTAAGGGAGGTGGAACCAGCGAGCAGTAAGGGAGCAGTAAGGGAGGTGGAGCCAGCGAGTAGTAAGGGAGGGGGAGCAAGCCAGCAGTAAGGGAGGGGGAGGGGGCGGTAAGCGAGCAGTAGGGGAGGGGGAGCCAGCGAGCAGTAAGGGAGGGGGAGCCAGCGAGCAGTAAGGGAGCAAAAAGGGAGCAGTAAGGGAGGGGGGGAGCCAGCGATCAGTAAGGGAGGGGGAGCCAATGAGCAGTAAAAGAGCAGCAAGGGAGGCGGGGCAAGCGAGCAGTAAGGGAGGGGGAGCCAGGGAGCAGTAAGGGAGGGGGAGCCAGCGAACAGTAAGGGAGCAGTAAGGGAGGTGGAGCCAGGGAGTAGTAAGGGAGGGGGAGCCTGCGAGTAGTAAGGGAGGGGGAGCCAGCGAGCAGTAAGGGAGCAGTAAGGGGGCAGTAAGGGAGGGGGAGCCAACGAGCAGAAAGGAGGAGGAGCCAGGGAGCAGTAAGGGAGCAGTAAGGGAGGGGGAGCCAGCGAGCAGTAAGGGAGCAGTAAGGGGGCAGTAAGGGAGGGGGAGCAAACGAGCAGTAAGGAGGAGGAGCCAGGGAGCAGTAAGGGAGAAGTAAGGGAGGTGGAGCCAGCGAAAAGTAAGGGAGGGGGAGCCAGAGAGCAGTAAGGCAGCAAGGGAGCAGTAAGGGAGGGGGAGCCAATGAGCAGTAAGGGAGGGGGAGCCAGGGAGCAGTACGGGAGGTGGAGCCAGCGAGCAGTAAGGGAGGGGGAGCCAGCGAGCAGTAAGGGAGCAGTAAGGGAGGGGGAGCCAGCGAGCAGTAAGGGAGCAGTAAGGGGGCAGTAAGGGAGGGGGAGCCAGCGAGCAGTAAGGGAGCAGTAAGGGAGGTGGAGCCAGGGAGCATTAAGGGAGGTGGAGCCAGGGAGCAGTAAGGGAGGGGGAGCCAGCGAGCAGTAAGGGAGCAGTAAGGGAGGGGGAGCCAGCGAGCAGTAAGGGAGGGGGAAGGGGCAGTAAGGGAGCAGTAAGGGAGGTGGAGCCAGCGCGCAGTAAGGGAGCGGGAGCCAGGGAGCAGTAAAAGAGGTGGAGCCAGGGAGCAGTATGGGAGTTTGAGCCAGCGAGCAGTAAGGGAGGGGGAGCCAGGCAGCAGTAAGGGAGGTGGAGCCAGGGAGCAGTAATGTAGGTGGAGCCAGCGAGCAGTAAGGGAGGGGGAGCCAGGCAGCAGTAAAGGAGGTGGAGCCAGGGAGCAGAAAGGTAGGTGGAGCCAGGGAGCAGTAAGGGAGCAGTAAGGGAGGGGGAGCCAGCGAGCAGTAAGGGAGCAGTAAGGGGGCAGTAAGGGAGGGGGAGCAAACGAGCAGTAAGCAGGAGGAGCCAGGGAGCAGTAAGGGAGAAGTAAGGGAGGTGGAGCCAGCGAAAAGTAAGGGAGGGGGAGCCAGCGAGCAGTAAGGCAGCAAGGGAGCAGTAAGGGAGGGGGAGCCAATGAGCAGTAAGGGAGGGGGAGCCAGGGAGCAGTACGGGAGGTGGAGCCAGCGAGCAGTAAGGGAGGGGGAGCCAGCGAGCAGTAAGGGAGCAGTAAGGGAGGGGGAGCCAGCGAGCAGTAAGCGAGGGGGAGCCTGCGAGCAGTAAGGGAGGGGGAGCCAGCGAGCAGTAAGGGAGCAGTAAGGGGGCAGTAAGGGAGGGGGAGCCAGCGAGCAGTAAGGGAGCAGTAAGGGGGCAGTAAGGGAGGGGGAGCCAGCGAGCAGTAAGGGAGCAGTAAGGGAGGTTGAGCCAGGGAGCATTAAGGGAGGTGGAGCCAGGGAGCAGTAAGGGAGGGGGAGCCAGCGAGCAGTAAGGGAGCAGTAAGGGAGGGGGAGCCAGCGAGCAGTAAGGGAGGGGGAAGGGGCAGTAAGGGAGCAGTAAGGGAGGTGGAGCCAGCGCGCAGTAAGGGAGCGGGAGCCAGGGAGCAGTAAAAGAGGTGGAGCCAGGGAGCAGTATGGGAGTTTGAGCCAGCGAGCAGTAAGGGAGGGGGAGCCAGGCAGCAGTAAGGGAGGTGGAGCCAGGGAGCAGTAATGTAGGTGGAGCCAGCGAGCAGTAAGGGAGGGGGAGCCAGGCAGCAGTAAAGGAGGTGGAGCCAGGGAGCAGAAAGGTAGGTGGAGCCAGCGAGCAGTAAGGGAGGTGGAACCAGCGAGCAGTAAGGGAGCAGTAAGGGAGGTGGAGCCAGGGAGCAGTAAGGGAGGGGGAGCCAGCGAGCAGTAAGGCAGCAGTAAGGGAGCAGTAAGGGAGGGGGAGCCAATGAGCAGTAAGGGAGCATTAAGGGAGGTGGAGCCAGGGAGCAGTAAGGGAGTTTGAGCCAGCGAGCAGTAAGGGAGGGGGAGCCAGGCAGCAGTAAGGGAGGTGGAGCAGGGGAGCAGTAAGGTAGGTGGAGCAAGCGAGCAGTAAGGGAGGGGGAGCCAGGCAGCAGTAAGGGAGGTGGAGCCAGCGAGCAGTAAGGGAGGTGGAACCAGCGAGCAGTAAGGGAGCAGTAAGGGAGGTGGAGCCAGGGAGCAGTAAGGGAGGGGGAGCCAGCGAGAAGTAAGGCAGCAGTAAGGGAGCAGTAAGGGAGGGGGAGCCAATGAGCAGAAAAAGAGCAGCAAGGGAGGCGGGGCAAGCGAGCAGTAAGGGAGGGGGAGCCAGCGAGCAGTACGGGAGCAGTAAGGGAGGTGGAGCAAGGGAGCAGTAAGGGAGGTGGAGCCAGCGAAAAGTAAGGGAGGGGGAGCCAGCGAGTAGTAAGGGAGCAGTAAGGGAGGGGGAGTCAGCGAGCAGTAAGGGAGGGGGAGCCAGCGAGCAGTAAGGGAGCAGTAAGGGAGGTGGAGCCAGCGAGCAGTAAGGGAGGGGGATGGGGCAGTAAGGGAGGTGGAGCAAGCCAGCAGTAAGGGAGGGGGAGGGGGCAGTAAGCGAGCAGTAGGGGAGGGGGAGCCAGCGAGTAGAAAGGGATCAGTAAGGGAGCAGTAAGGGAGGGGGAGCAGTAAGGGAGGGGGAGCCAGCGAGCATTAAGGGAGGGGGAGCCAGGGAGCAGTAAGGGAGGGGGAGCCAGCGAGCAGTAAGGGAGCAGTAAGGGAGGTGGAGCCAGGGAGTAGTAAGAGAGGGGGAGCCTGCGAGCAGTAAGGGAACAGTAAGGGGGCAGTAAGGGAGGTGGAGCCAGGGAGCAGTAAGGGAGGTGGAGCCAGCGAAAAGTAAGGGAGGTGGAGCCAGCGAGTAGTAAGGGAGCAGTAAGGGAGGTGGAGCCAGGGAGCAGTAAGGGAGGGGGAGCCAGCGAGAAGTAAGGCAGCAGTAAGGGAGCAGTAAGGGAGGGGGAGCCAATGAGCAGAAAAAGAGCAGCAAGGGAGGCGGGGCAAGCGAGCAGTAAGGGAGGGGGAGCCAGCGAGCAGTACGGGAGCAGTAAGGGAGGTGGAGCAAGGGAGCAGTAAGGGAGGTGGAGCCAGCGAAAAGTAAGGGAGGGGGAGGGGGCAGTAAGCGAGCAGTAGGGGAGGGCGAGCCAGCGAGCAGTAAGGGAGCAGTAAGGGAGGGGGAGCCAGCGAGCAGTAAGGGAGCATTAAGGGAGGTGGAGCCAGGGAGCAGTAAGGGAGTTTGAGCCAGCGAGCAGTAAGGGAGGGGGAGCCAGGCAGCAGTAAGGGAGGTGGAGCAGGGGAGCAGTAAGGTAGGTGGAGCAAGCGAGCAGTAAGGGAGGGGGAGCCAGGCAGCAGTAAGGGAGGTGGAGCCAGGGAGCAGTAAGGTAGGTGGAGCCAGCGAGCAGTAAGGGAGGTGGAACCAGCGAGCAGTAAGGGAGCAGTAAGGGAGGTGGAGCCAGGGAGCAGTAAGGGAGGGGGAGCCAGCGAGAAGTAAGGCAGCAGTAAGGGAGCAGTAAGGGAGGGGGAGCCAATGAGCAGAAAAAGAGCAGCAAGGGAGGCGGGGCAAGCGAGCAGTAAGGGAGGGGGAGCCAGCGAGCAGTACGGGAGCAGTAAGGGAGGTGGAGCAAGGGAGCAGTAAGGGAGGTGGAGCCAGCGAAAAGTAAGGGAGGGGGAGCCAGCGAGTAGTAAGGGAGCAGTAAGGGAGGGGGAGTCAGCGAGCAGTAAGGGAGGGGGAGCCAGCGAGCAGTAAGGGAGCAGTAAGGGAGGTGGAGCCAGCGAGCAGTAAGGGAGGGGGATGGGGCAGTAAGGGAGGTGGAGCAAGCCAGCAGTAAGGGAGGGGGAGGGGGCAGTAAGCGAGCAGTAGGGGAGGGGGAGCCAGCGAGTAGAAAGGGATCAGTAAGGGAGCAGTAAGGGAGGGGGAGCAGTAAGGGAGGGGGAGCCAGCGAGCATTAAGGGAGGGGGAGCCAGGGAGCAGTAAGGGAGGGGGAGCCAGCGAGCAGTAAGGGAGCAGTAAGGGAGGTGGAGCCAGGGAGTAGTAAGAGAGGGGGAGCCTGCGAGCAGTAAGGGAACAGTAAGGGGGCAGTAAGGGAGGTGGAGCCAGGGAGCAGTAAGGGAGGTGGAGCCAGCGAGCAGTAAGGGAGGTGGAACCAGCGAGCAGTAAGGGAGCAGTAAGGGAGGTGGAGCCAGGGAGCAGTAAGGGAGGGGGAGCCAGCGAGCAGTAAGGCAGCAGTAAGGGAGGGGGAGCCACCGAGCAGTAAGGGAACAGGGGCCAGTGAGCAGTAAGGGAGGGGGAGCAGGCGAGCAGTAAGGGAGCAGTAAGGGAGGTGGAGCCAGCGAGCAGTAAGGGAGGTGGAGCCAGCAAGCAGTAAGGGAGGTGGAGCCTGCGAGCAGTAAGGGAGGTGGAGCAAGCGAGCAGTAAGGCCGCAGTAAGGGAGGGTGAGGGGGAAGTAAGGGAGCAGTAAGGGAGGGGGAGCCAGCGAGCAGTAAGGGAGCAGTAAGGGAGGTGGAGCCAGGGAGCATTAAGGGAGGTGGAGCCAGGGAGCAGTAAGGGAGGGGGAGCCAGCGAGCAGTAAGGGAGCAGTAAGGGAGGGGGAGCCAGCGAGCAGTAAGGGAGGGGGAAGGGGCAGTAAGGGAGCAGTAAGGGAGGTGGAGCCAGCGCGCAGTAAGGGAGCGGGAGCCAGGGAGCAGTAAAAGAGGTGGAGCCAGGGAGCAGTATGGGAGTTTGAGCCAGCGAGCAGTAAGGGAGGGGGAGCCAGGCAGCAGTAAGGGAGGTGGAGCCAGGGAGCAGTAATGTAGGTGGAGCCAGCGAGCAGTAAGGGAGGGGGAGCCAGGCAGCAGTAAAGGAGGTGGAGCCAGGGAGCAGAAAGGTAGGTGGAGCCAGCGAGCAGTAAGGGAGCAGTAAGGGAGGTGGAGCCAGGGAGCAGTAAGGGAGGGGGAGCCAGCGAGCAGTAAGGCAGCAGTAAGGGAGCAGTAAGGGAGGGGGAGCCAATGAGCAGTAAGGGAGCATTAAGGGAGGTGGAGCCAGGGAGCAGTAAGGGAGGTGGAGCCAGGGAGCAGTAAGGGAGGGGGAGCCAATGAGCAGTAAGGGAGGGGGAGCCAGGGAGCAGTACGGGAGGTGGAGCCAGCGAGCAGTAAGGGAGGGGGAGCCAGCGAGCAGTAAGGGAGCAGTAAGGGAGGGGGAGCCAGCGAGCAGTAAGCGAGGGGGAGCCTGCGAGCAGTAAGGGAGGGGGAGCCAGCGAGCAGTAAGGGAGCAGTAAGGGGGCAGTAAGGGAGGGGGAGCCAGCGAGCAGTAAGGGAGCAGTAAGGGAGGTGGAGCCAGGGAGCATTAAGGGAGGTGGAGCCAGGGAGCAGTAAGGGAGGGGGAGCCAGCGAGCAGTAAGGGAGCAGTAAGGGAGGGGGAGCCAGCGAGCAGTAAGGGAGGGGGAAGGGGCAGTAAGGGAGCAGTAAGGGAGGTGGAGCCAGCGCGCAGTAAGGGAGCGGGAGCCAGGGAGCAGTAAAAGAGGTGGAGCCAGGGAGCAGTATGGGAGTTTGAGCCAGCGAGCAGTAAGGGAGGGGGAGCCAGGCAGCAGTAAGGGAGGTGGAGCCAGGGAGCAGTAATGTAGGTGGAGCCAGCGAGCAGTAAGGGAGGGGGAGCCAGGCAGCAGTAAAGGAGGTGGAGCCAGGGAGCAGTAAGGTAGGTGGAGCCAGCGAGCAGTAAGGGAGGTGGAACCAGCGAGCAGTAAGGGAGTAGTAAGGGAGGTGGAGCCAGGGAGCAGTAAGGGAGGGGGAGCCAGCGAGAAGTAAGGCAGCAGTAAGGGAGCAGTAAGGGAGGGGGAGCCAATGAGCAGAAAAAGAGCAGCAAGGGAGGCGGGGCAAGCGAGCAGTAAGGGAGGGGGAGCCAGCGAGCAGTACGGGAGCAGTAAGGGAGGTGGAGCAAGGGAGCAGTAAGGGAGGTGGAGCCAGCGAAAAGTAAGGGAGGGGGAGCCAGCGAGTAGTAAGGGAGCAGTAAGGGAGGGGGAGTCAGCGAGCAGTAAGGGAGGGGGAGCCAGCGAGCAGTAAGGGAGCAGTAAGGGAGGTGGAGCCAGCGAGCAGTAAGGGAGGGGGATGGGGCAGTAAGGGAGGTGGAGCAAGCCAGCAGTAAGGGAGGGGGAGGGGGCAGTAAGCGAGCAGTAGGGGAGGGGGAGCCAGCGAGTAGAAAGGGATCAGTAAGGGAGCAGTAATGGAGGGGGAGCAGTAAGGGAGGGGGAGCCAGCGAGCATTAAGGGAGGGGGAGCCAGGGAGCAGTAAGGGAGGGGGAGCCAGCGAGCAGTAAGGGAGCAGTAAGGGAGGTGGAGCCAGGGAGTAGTAAGAGAGGGGGAGCCTGCGAGCAGTAAGGGAACAGTAAGGGGGCAGTAAGGGAGGTGGAGCCAGGGAGCAGTAAGGGAGGTGGAGCCAGCGAAAAGTAAGGGAGGTGGAGCCAGCGAGTAGTAAGGGAGCAGTAAGGGAGGTGGAGCCAGGGAGCAGTAAGGGAGGGGGAGCCAGCGAGAAGTAAGGCAGCAGTAAGGGAGCAGTAAGGGAGGGGGAGCCAATGAGCAGTAAGGGAGCATTAAGGGAGGTGGAGCCAGCGAGCAGTAAGGGAGGGGGAGCCAGCGAGCAGTAAGGGAGCAAAAAGGGAGCAGTAAGGGAGGGGGAGCAGTAAGGGAGGGGGGGAGCCAGCGATCAGTAAGGGAGGGGGAGCAAATGAGCAGAAAAAGAGCAGCAAGGGAGGCGGGGCAAGCGAGCAGTAAGGGAGGGGGAGCCAGGGAGCAGTAAGGGAGCAGTAAGGGAGGGGGAGCAGTAAGGGAGGTTGAGCCAGCGAGCAGTAAGGGAGGGGGAGGGGGCAGTAAGCGAGCAGTAGGGGAGGGCGAGCCAGCGAGCAGTAAGGGAGCAGTAAGGGAGGGGGAGCAGTAAGGGAGGGGGAGCCAGCGAGCATTGAGGGAGGGGGAGCCAGCGAGCAGTAAGGGAACAGTAAGGGGGCAGTAAGGGAGGGGGAGCCAGCGAGCAGTACGGGAGCAGTAAGGGAGGTGGAGCAAGGGAGCAGTAAGGGAGGTGGAGCCAGCGAAAAGTAAGGGAGGGGGAGCCAGCGAGTAGTAAGGGAGCAGTAAGGGAGGGGGAGCCAGGGAGTAGTAAGGGAGGTGGAGCCAGCGAGCAGTAAGGGAGGTGGAGCCAGCAAGCAGTAAGGGAGGTGGAGCCTGCGAGCAGTAAGGGAGGTGGAGCAAGCGAGCAGTAAGGCCGCAGTAAGGGAGGGGGAGGGGGAAGTAAGGGAGCAGTAAGGGAGGTGGAGCCAGCGAGCAGTAAGGGAGGGGGAGCCAGGGAGCAGTAAAAGAGGTGGAGCCAGGGAGTAGTAAGGGAGTTTGAGCCAGCGAGCAGTAAGGGAGGGGGAGCCAGGCAGCAGTAAGGAAGGTGGAGCCAGGGAGCAGTAAGGTAGGTGGAGCCAGCGAGCAGTAAGGGAGGTGGAACCAGCGAGCAGTAAGGGAGCAGTAAGGGAGGTGGAGCCAGGGAGCAGTAAGGGAGGGGGAGCCAGCGAGCAGTAAGGGAACAGGGGCCAGTGAGCAGTAAGGGAGGGGGAGCAGGCGAGCAGTAAGGGAGCGGTAAGGGAGGTGGAGCCAGCGAGCAGTTAGGGAGGTGGAGCCAGCAAGCAGTAAGGGAGGTGGAGCCTGCGAGCAGTAAGGGAGGTGGAGCAAGCGAGCAGTAAGGCCGCAGTAAGGGAGGGGGAGGGGGAAGTAAGGGAGCAGTAAGGGAGGGGGAGCCAGCGAGCAGTAAGGGAGCAGTAAGGGAGGTGGAGCCAGGGAGCATTAAGGGAGGTGGAGCCAGGGAGCAGTAAGGGAGGGGGAGCCAGCGAGCAGTAAGGGAGCAGTAAGGGAGGGGGAGCCAGCGAGCAGTAAGGGAGGGGGAAGGGGCAGTAAGGGAGCAGTAAGGGAGGTGGAGCCAGGCAGCAGTAAGGAAGGTGGAGCCAGGGAGCAGTAAGGTAGGTGGAGCCAGCGAGCAGTAAGGGAGGTGGAACCAGCGAGCAGTAAGGGAGCAGTAAGGGAGGTGGAGCCAGGGAGCAGTAAGGGAGGGGGAGCCAGCGAGCAGTAAGGCAGCAGTAAGGGAGGGGGAGCCACCGAGCAGTAAGGGAACAGGGGCCAGTGAGCAGTAAGGGAGGGGGAGCAGGCGAGCAGTAAGGGAGCAGTAAGGGAGGTGGAGCCAGCGAGCAGTAAGGGAGGTGGAGCCAGCAAGCAGTAAGGGAGGTGGAGCCTGCGAGCAGTAAGGGAGGTGGAGCAAGCGAGCAGTAAGGCCGCAGTAAGGGAGGGGGAGGGGGAAGTAAGGGAGCAGTAAGGGAGGGGGAGCCAGCGAGCAGTAAGGGAGCAGTAAGGGAGGTGGAGCCAGGGAGCATTAAGGGAGGTGGAGCCAGGGAGCAGTAAGGGAGGGGGAGCCAGCGAGCAGTAAGGGAGCAGTAAGGGAGGGGGAGCCAGCGAGCAGTAAGGGAGGGGGAAGGGGCAGTAAGGGAGCAGTAAGGGAGGTGGAGCCAGCGCGCAGTAAGGGAGCGGGAGCCAGGGAGCAGTAAAAGAGGTGGAGCCAGGGAGCAGTATGGGAGTTTGAGCCAGCGAGCAGTAAGGGAGGGGGAGCCAGGCAGCAGTAAGGGAGGTGGAGCCAGGGAGCAGTAATGTAGGTGGAGCCAGCGAGCAGTAAAGGAGGGGGAGCCAGGCAGCAGTAAAGGAGGTGGAGCCAGGGAGCAGAAAGGTAGGTGGAGCCAGCGAGCAGTAAGGGAGCAGTAAGGGAGGTGGAGCCAGGGAGCAGTAAGGGAGGGGGAGCCAGCGAGCAGTAAGGCAGCAGTAAGGGAGCATTAAGGGAGGGGGAGCCAATGAGCAGTAAGGGAGCATTAAGGGAGGTGGAGCCAGGGAGCAGTAAGGGAGGTGGAGCCAGGGAGCAGTAAGGGAGGGGGAGCCAGGGAGCAGTAAGGGAGGGGGAGCCAGCGAGCAGTAAGGGAGCAGTAAGGGAGGCGGAGCCAGCGAGCAGTAAGGGAGCAGTAAGGGAGCAGTAAGGGAGGGGGAGCAGTAAGGGAGGTGGAGCCAGCCAGCAGTAAGGGAGGGGGAGGGGGCAGTAAGCGAGCAGTAGGGGAGGGGGAGCCAGCGAGCAGTAAGGGAGCAGTAAGGGAGCAGTAAGGGAGGGGGAGCAGTAAGGGAGGGGGAGCCAGCGAGCATTAAGGGAGGGGGAGCCAGGGAGCAGTAAGGGAGGGGGAGCCAGCGAGCAGTAAGGGAGCAGTAAGGGAGGTGGAGCCAGGGAGTAGTAAGAGAGGGGGAGCCTGCGAGCAGTAAGGGAACAGTAAGGGGGCAGTAAGGGAGGGGGAGCCAGCGAGCAGTAAGGGAGCAGTAAGGGAGGTGGAGCCAGGGAGTAGTAAGGGAGGTGGAGCCAGCGAGTAGTAAGGGAGCAGTAAGGGAGGGGGAGCCAGCGAGCATTAAGGGAGGGGGAGCCAGGGAGCAGTAAGGGAGGGGGAGCCAGCGAGCAGTAAGGGAGCAGTAAGGGAGGTGGAGCCAGGGAGTAGTAAGAGAGGGGGAGCCTGCGAGCAGTAAGGGAACAGTAAGGGGGCAGTAAGGGAGGTGGAGCCAGGGAGCAGTAAGGGAGGTGGAGCCAGCGAAAAGTAAGGGAGGTGGAGCCAGCGAGTAGTAAGGGAGCAGTAAGGGAGGTGGAGCCAGGGAGCAGTAAGGGAGGGGGAGCCAGCGAGAAGTAAGGCAGCAGTAAGGGAGCAGTAAGGGAGGGGGAGCCAATGAGCAGAAAAAGAGCAGCAAGGGAGGCGGGGCAAGCGAGCAGTAAGGGAGGGGGAGCCAGCGAGCAGTACGGGAGCAGTAAGGGAGGTGGAGCAAGGGAGCAGTAAGGGAGGTGGAGCCAGCGAAAAGTAAGGGAGGGGGAGGGGGCAGTAAGCGAGCAGTAGGGGAGGGCGAGCCAGCGAGCAGTAAGGGAGCAGTAAGGGAGGGGGAGCCAGCGAGCAGTAAGGGAGCATTAAGGGAGGTGGAGCCAGGGAGCAGTAAGGGAGTTTGAGCCAGCGAGCAGTAAGGGAGGGGGAGCCAGGCAGCAGTAAGGGAGGTGGAGCAGGGGAGCAGTAAGGTAGGTGGAGCAAGCGAGCAGTAAGGGAGGGGGAGCCAGGCAGCAGTAAGGGAGGTGGAGCCAGGGAGCAGTAAGGTAGGTGGAGCCAGCGAGCAGTAAGGGAGGTGGAACCAGCGAGCAGTAAGGGAGCAGTAAGGGAGGTGGAGCCAGGGAGCAGTAAGGGAGGGGGAGCCAGCGAGAAGTAAGGCAGCAGTAAGGGAGCAGTAAGGGAGGGGGAGCCAATGAGCAGAAAAAGAGCAGCAAGGGAGGCGGGGCAAGCGAGCAGTAAGGGAGGGGGAGCCAGCGAGCAGTACGGGAGCAGTAAGGGAGGTGGAGCAAGGGAGCAGTAAGGGAGGTGGAGCCAGCGAAAAGTAAGGGAGGGGGAGCCAGCGAGTAGTAAGGGAGCAGTAAGGGAGGGGGAGTCAGCGAGCAGTAAGGGAGGGGGAGCCAGCGAGCAGTAAGGGAGCAGTAAGGGAGGTGGAGCCAGCGAGCAGTAAGGGAGGGGGATGGGGCAGTAAGGGAGGTGGAGCAAGCCAGCAGTAAGGGAGGGGGAGGGGGCAGTAAGCGAGCAGTAGGGGAGGGGGAGCCAGCGAGTAGAAAGGGATCAGTAAGGGAGCAGTAAGGGAGGGGGAGCAGTAAGGGAGGGGGAGCCAGCGAGCATTAAGGGAGGGGGAGCCAGGGAGCAGTAAGGGAGGGGGAGCCAGCGAGCAGTAAGGGAGCAGTAAGGGAGGTGGAGCCAGGGAGTAGTAAGAGAGGGGGAGCCTGCGAGCAGTAAGGGAACAGTAAGGGGGCAGTAAGGGAGGTGGAGCCAGGGAGCAGTAAGGGAGGTGGAGCCAGCGAGCAGTAAGGGAGGTGGAACCAGCGAGCAGTAAGGGAGCAGTAAGGGAGGTGGAGCCAGGGAGCAGTAAGGGAGGGGGAGCCAGCGAGCAGTAAGGCAGCAGTAAGGGAGGGGGAGCCACCGAGCAGTAAGGGAACAGGGGCCAGTGAGCAGTAAGGGAGGGGGAGCAGGCGAGCAGTAAGGGAGCAGTAAGGGAGGTGGAGCCAGCGAGCAGTAAGGGAGGTGGAGCCAGCAAGCAGTAAGGGAGGTGGAGCCTGCGAGCAGTAAGGGAGGTGGAGCAAGCGAGCAGTAAGGCCGCAGTAAGGGAGGGTGAGGGGGAAGTAAGGGAGCAGTAAGGGAGGGGGAGCCAGCGAGCAGTAAGGGAGCAGTAAGGGAGGTGGAGCCAGGGAGCATTAAGGGAGGTGGAGCCAGGGAGCAGTAAGGGAGGGGGAGCCAGCGAGCAGTAAGGGAGCAGTAAGGGAGGGGGAGCCAGCGAGCAGTAAGGGAGGGGGAAGGGGCAGTAAGGGAGCAGTAAGGGAGGTGGAGCCAGCGCGCAGTAAGGGAGCGGGAGCCAGGGAGCAGTAAAAGAGGTGGAGCCAGGGAGCAGTATGGGAGTTTGAGCCAGCGAGCAGTAAGGGAGGGGGAGCCAGGCAGCAGTAAGGGAGGTGGAGCCAGGGAGCAGTAATGTAGGTGGAGCCAGCGAGCAGTAAGGGAGGGGGAGCCAGGCAGCAGTAAAGGAGGTGGAGCCAGGGAGCAGAAAGGTAGGTGGAGCCAGCGAGCAGTAAGGGAGCAGTAAGGGAGGTGGAGCCAGGGAGCAGTAAGGGAGGGGGAGCCAGCGAGCAGTAAGGCAGCAGTAAGGGAGCAGTAAGGGAGGGGGAGCCAATGAGCAGTAAGGGAGCATTAAGGGAGGTGGAGCCAGGGAGCAGTAAGGGAGGTGGAGCCAGGGAGCAGTAAGGGAGGGGGAGCCAATGAGCAGTAAGGGAGGGGGAGCCAGGGAGCAGTACGGGAGGTGGAGCCAGCGAGCAGTAAGGGAGGGGGAGCCAGCGAGCAGTAAGGGAGCAGTAAGGGAGGGGGAGCCAGCGAGCAGTAAGCGAGGGGGAGCCTGCGAGCAGTAAGGGAGGGGGAGCCAGCGAGCAGTAAGGGAGCAGTAAGGGGGCAGTAAGGGAGGGGGAGCCAGCGAGCAGTAAGGGAGCAGTAAGGGAGGTGGAGCCAGGGAGCATTAAGGGAGGTGGAGCCAGGGAGCAGTAAGGGAGGGGGAGCCAGCGAGCAGTAAGGGAGCAGTAAGGGAGGGGGAGCCAGCGAGCAGTAAGGGAGGGGGAAGGGGCAGTAAGGGAGCAGTAAGGGAGGTGGAGCCAGCGCGCAGTAAGGGAGCGGGAGCCAGGGAGCAGTAAAAGAGGTGGAGCCAGGGAGCAGTATGGGAGTTTGAGCCAGCGAGCAGTAAGGGAGGGGGAGCCAGGCAGCAGTAAGGGAGGTGGAGCCAGGGAGCAGTAATGTAGGTGGAGCCAGCGAGCAGTAAGGGAGGGGGAGCCAGGCAGCAGTAAAGGAGGTGGAGCCAGGGAGCAGTAAGGTAGGTGGAGCCAGCGAGCAGTAAGGGAGGTGGAACCAGCGAGCAGTAAGGGAGTAGTAAGGGAGGTGGAGCCAGGGAGCAGTAAGGGAGGGGGAGCCAGCGAGAAGTAAGGCAGCAGTAAGGGAGCAGTAAGGGAGGGGGAGCCAATGAGCAGAAAAAGAGCAGCAAGGGAGGCGGGGCAAGCGAGCAGTAAGGGAGGGGGAGCCAGCGAGCAGTACGGGAGCAGTAAGGGAGGTGGAGCAAGGGAGCAGTAAGGGAGGTGGAGCCAGCGAAAAGTAAGGGAGGGGGAGCCAGCGAGTAGTAAGGGAGCAGTAAGGGAGGGGGAGTCAGCGAGCAGTAAGGGAGGGGGAGCCAGCGAGCAGTAAGGGAGCAGTAAGGGAGGTGGAGCCAGCGAGCAGTAAGGGAGGGGGATGGGGCAGTAAGGGAGGTGGAGCAAGCCAGCAGTAAGGGAGGGGGAGGGGGCAGTAAGCGAGCAGTAGGGGAGGGGGAGCCAGCGAGTAGAAAGGGATCAGTAAGGGAGCAGTAATGGAGGGGGAGCAGTAAGGGAGGGGGAGCCAGCGAGCATTAAGGGAGGGGGAGCCAGGGAGCAGTAAGGGAGGGGGAGCCAGCGAGCAGTAAGGGAGCAGTAAGGGAGGTGGAGCCAGGGAGTAGTAAGAGAGGGGGAGCCTGCGAGCAGTAAGGGAACAGTAAGGGGGCAGTAAGGGAGGTGGAGCCAGGGAGCAGTAAGGGAGGTGGAGCCAGCGAAAAGTAAGGG
The DNA here is from genome assembly GCF_056152115.1 of Neolamprologus brichardi. NCBI lineage: Eukaryota > Metazoa > Chordata > Actinopteri > Cichliformes > Cichlidae > Neolamprologus > Neolamprologus brichardi. The sequence goes on from NW_028270059.1 coordinate 44,609, forward strand.
AGGTGGAGCCAGCGAGTAGTAAGGGAGCAGTAAGGGAGGTGGAGCCAGGGAGCAGTAAGGGAGGGGGAGCCAGCGAGAAGTAAGGCAGCAGTAAGGGAGCAGTAAGGGAGGGGGAGCCAATGAGCAGTAAGGGAGCATTAAGGGAGGTGGAGCCAGCGAGCAGTAAGGGAGGGGGAGCCAGCGAGCAGTAAGGGAGCAAAAAGGGAGCAGTAAGGGAGGGGGAGCAGTAAGGGAGGGGGGGAGCCAGCGATCAGTAAGGGAGGGGGAGCAAATGAGCAGAAAAAGAGCAGCAAGGGAGGCGGGGCAAGCGAGCAGTAAGGGAGGGGGAGCCAGGGAGCAGTAAGGGAGCAGTAAGGGAGGGGGAGCAGTAAGGGAGGTTGAGCCAGCGAGCAGTAAGGGAGGGGGAGGGGGCAGTAAGCGAGCAGTAGGGGAGGGCGAGCCAGCGAGCAGTAAGGGAGCAGTAAGGGAGGGGGAGCAGTAAGGGAGGGGGAGCCAGCGAGCATTGAGGGAGGGGGAGCCAGCGAGCAGTAAGGGAACAGTAAGGGGGCAGTAAGGGAGGGGGAGCCAGCGAGCAGTACGGGAGCAGTAAGGGAGGTGGAGCAAGGGAGCAGTAAGGGAGGTGGAGCCAGCGAAAAGTAAGGGAGGGGGAGCCAGCGAGTAGTAAGGGAGCAGTAAGGGAGGGGGAGCCAGGGAGTAGTAAGGGAGGTGGAGCCAGCGAGCAGTAAGGGAGGTGGAGCCAGCAAGCAGTAAGGGAGGTGGAGCCTGCGAGCAGTAAGGGAGGTGGAGCAAGCGAGCAGTAAGGCCGCAGTAAGGGAGGGGGAGGGGGAAGTAAGGGAGCAGTAAGGGAGGTGGAGCCAGCGAGCAGTAAGGGAGGGGGAGCCAGGGAGCAGTAAAAGAGGTGGAGCCAGGGAGTAGTAAGGGAGTTTGAGCCAGCGAGCAGTAAGGGAGGGGGAGCCAGGCAGCAGTAAGGAAGGTGGAGCCAGGGAGCAGTAAGGTAGGTGGAGCCAGCGAGCAGTAAGGGAGGTGGAACCAGCGAGCAGTAAGGGAGCAGTAAGGGAGGTGGAGCCAGGGAGCAGTAAGGGAGGGGGAGCCAGCGAGCAGTAAGGGAACAGGGGCCAGTGAGCAGTAAGGGAGGGGGAGCAGGCGAGCAGTAAGGGAGCGGTAAGGGAGGTGGAGCCAGCGAGCAGTTAGGGAGGTGGAGCCAGCAAGCAGTAAGGGAGGTGGAGCCTGCGAGCAGTAAGGGAGGTGGAGCAAGCGAGCAGTAAGGCCGCAGTAAGGGAGGGGGAGGGGGAAGTAAGGGAGCAGTAAGGGAGGGGGAGCCAGCGAGCAGTAAGGGAGCAGTAAGGGAGGTGGAGCCAGGGAGCATTAAGGGAGGTGGAGCCAGGGAGCAGTAAGGGAGGGGGAGCCAGCGAGCAGTAAGGGAGCAGTAAGGGAGGGGGAGCCAGCGAGCAGTAAGGGAGGGGGAAGGGGCAGTAAGGGAGCAGTAAGGGAGGTGGAGCCAGGCAGCAGTAAGGAAGGTGGAGCCAGGGAGCAGTAAGGTAGGTGGAGCCAGCGAGCAGTAAGGGAGGTGGAACCAGCGAGCAGTAAGGGAGCAGTAAGGGAGGTGGAGCCAGGGAGCAGTAAGGGAGGGGGAGCCAGCGAGCAGTAAGGCAGCAGTAAGGGAGGGGGAGCCACCGAGCAGTAAGGGAACAGGGGCCAGTGAGCAGTAAGGGAGGGGGAGCAGGCGAGCAGTAAGGGAGCAGTAAGGGAGGTGGAGCCAGCGAGCAGTAAGGGAGGTGGAGCCAGCAAGCAGTAAGGGAGGTGGAGCCTGCGAGCAGTAAGGGAGGTGGAGCAAGCGAGCAGTAAGGCCGCAGTAAGGGAGGGGGAGGGGGAAGTAAGGGAGCAGTAAGGGAGGGGGAGCCAGCGAGCAGTAAGGGAGCAGTAAGGGAGGTGGAGCCAGGGAGCATTAAGGGAGGTGGAGCCAGGGAGCAGTAAGGGAGGGGGAGCCAGCGAGCAGTAAGGGAGCAGTAAGGGAGGGGGAGCCAGCGAGCAGTAAGGGAGGGGGAAGGGGCAGTAAGGGAGCAGTAAGGGAGGTGGAGCCAGCGCGCAGTAAGGGAGCGGGAGCCAGGGAGCAGTAAAAGAGGTGGAGCCAGGGAGCAGTATGGGAGTTTGAGCCAGCGAGCAGTAAGGGAGGGGGAGCCAGGCAGCAGTAAGGGAGGTGGAGCCAGGGAGCAGTAATGTAGGTGGAGCCAGCGAGCAGTAAAGGAGGGGGAGCCAGGCAGCAGTAAAGGAGGTGGAGCCAGGGAGCAGAAAGGTAGGTGGAGCCAGCGAGCAGTAAGGGAGCAGTAAGGGAGGTGGAGCCAGGGAGCAGTAAGGGAGGGGGAGCCAGCGAGCAGTAAGGCAGCAGTAAGGGAGCATTAAGGGAGGGGGAGCCAATGAGCAGTAAGGGAGCATTAAGGGAGGTGGAGCCAGGGAGCAGTAAGGGAGGTGGAGCCAGGGAGCAGTAAGGGAGGGGGAGCCAGGGAGCAGTAAGGGAGGGGGAGCCAGCGAGCAGTAAGGGAGCAGTAAGGGAGGCGGAGCCAGCGAGCAGTAAGGGAGCAGTAAGGGAGCAGTAAGGGAGGGGGAGCAGTAAGGGAGGTGGAGCCAGCCAGCAGTAAGGGAGGGGGAGGGGGCAGTAAGCGAGCAGTAGGGGAGGGGGAGCCAGCGAGCAGTAAGGGAGCAGTAAGGGAGCAGTAAGGGAGGGGGAGCAGTAAGGGAGGGGGAGCCAGCGAGCATTAAGGGAGGGGGAGCCAGGGAGCAGTAAGGGAGGGGGAGCCAGCGAGCAGTAAGGGAGCAGTAAGGGAGGTGGAGCCAGGGAGTAGTAAGAGAGGGGGAGCCTGCGAGCAGTAAGGGAACAGTAAGGGGGCAGTAAGGGAGGGGGAGCCAGCGAGCAGTAAGGGAGCAGTAAGGGAGGTGGAGCCAGGGAGTAGTAAGGGAGGTGGAGCCAGCGAGTAGTAAGGGAGCAGTAAGGGAGGGGGAGCCACCGAGCAGAAAGGGAGGGGGAGCCAGCGAGCAGTAAGGGAGGGGGAGGGGGCAGTAAGGGAGCAGTAAGGGAGGTGGAGCCAGTGAGCAGTAAGGGAGGGGGAGCCAGGGAGCAGTAAAAGAGGTGGAGCCAGGGAGCAGTAAGGGAGCAGTAAGGGAGGTGGAGCCAGGGAGTAGTAAGGGAGGGGGAGCCTGCGAGCAGTAAGGGAGCAGTAAGGGAGGGGGAGCAGTACGGGAGGTGGAGCCAGCGAGCAGTAAGGGAGGGGGAGGGGGCAGTAAGCGAGCAGTAGGGGAGGGCGAGCCAGCGAGCAGTAAGGGAACAGGGGCCAGCGAGCAGTAAGGGAGGGGGAGCAGGCGAGCAGTAAGGGAGCAGTAAGGGAGGTGGAGCCAGGGAGCAGTAAGGGAGGGGGAGCCAGCGAGCAGTAAGGCAGCAGTAAGGGAGGGGGAGCCAATGAGCAGTAAGGGAGCATTAAGGGAGGTGGAGCCAGCGAGCAGTAAGGGCGGGGGAGCCAGCGAGCAGTAAGGGAGCAAAAAGGGAGCAGTAAGGGAGGGGGAGCAGTAAGGGAGGGGGGAGCCAGCGAGCAGTAAGGGAGGGGGAGCCAGCGAGCAGTAAGGGAACAGTAAGGGGGCAGTAAGGGAGGGGGAGCCAGCGAGCAGTACGGGAGCAGTAAGGGAGGTGGAGCAAGGGAGCAGTAAGGGAGGTGGAGCCAGCGAAAAGTAAGGGAGGGGGAGCCAGCGAGTAGTAAGGGAGCAGTAAGGGAGGGGGAGTCAGCGAGCAGTAAGGGAGGGGGAGCCAGCGAGCAGTAAGGGAGCAGTAAGGGAGGTGGAGCCAGCGAGCAGTAAGGGAGGGGGAGGGGGCAGTAAGGGAGGTGGAGCAAGCCAGCAGTGAGGGAGGGGGAGGGGGCAGTAAGCGAGCAGTAGGGGAGGGGGAGCCAGGCAGCAGTAAAGGAGGTGGAGCCAGGGAGCAGAAAGGTAGGTGGAGCCAGCGAGCAGTAAGGGAGGTGGAACCAGCGAGCAGTAAGGGAGCAGTAAGGGAGGTGGAGCAGTAAGGGAGGGGGAGCCAGCGAGCAGTAAGGCAGCAGTAAGGGAGCAGTAAGGGAGGGGGAGCCAATGAGCAGTAAGGGAGCATTAAGGGAGGTGGAGCCAGGGAGCAGTAAGGGAGGTGGAGCCAGGGAGCAGTAAGGGAGTTGGAGCAAGCGAGTAGTAAGGGAGGTGGAGCTAGGGAGCAGTAAGGGAGGGATAGCCAGCGAGCAGTAAGGGAGCAGTAAGGGAGGTGGAGGCAGCGAGCAGTAAGGGAGGGGGAGCCAGCGAGCAGTACGGGAGGGGGAGCAAGCGAGCAGTAAGGGAGGTGGAGCCAGCGAGCAGTAAGGGAGCAGTAAGGGAGGTGGAGGCAGCGAGCAGTAAGGGAGGGGGAGCCAGCGAGCAGTAAGGGAGGGGGAGCAAGCGAGCAGTAAGGGAGGTGGAGCCAGCGAGCAGTAAGGGAGTAGTAAGGGAGGTGGAGCCAGCGAGCAGTAAGGGAGCAGTAAGGGAGAAGTAAGGGAGGTGGAGCCAGCGAGTAGTAAGGGAGGTGGAGCCAGCAAGCAGTAAGGGAGCGGGAGCCAGCGAGCAGTAAGGGAGGGGGAGCCAGCGAGCAGTAAGGGAGGAGTAAGGGAGAGGGAGCCATCGAGCAGTAAGGGATAGGGAGCCAGGGAGCAGTAAGGGAGCAGTAAGGGAGGTGGAGCCAGGGAGCAGTAAGGGAGGGGGAGCCAGCGAGCAGTAAGGGAGCAGTAAGGGAGGGGGAACCAGCGAGCAGTAAGGGAGCAGTAAGGGAGGTGGAGCTGCTCCCTTACTGCTCGCTGGGAGCCAGCGAGCAGTAAGGGAGGGGGAGCAAGCGAGCAGTAAGGGAGCAGTAAGGGAGGGGGAACCAGCGAGCAGTAAGGGAGCAGTAAGGGAGGTGGAGCCAGGGAGTAGTAAGGGAGGGGGAGCCTGCGAGTAGTAAGGGAGGGGGAGCCAGCGAGCAGTAAGGGAGCAGTAAGGGGGTAGTAAGGGAGGGGGAGCCAACGAGCAGTAAGGAGGAGGAGCCAGGGAGCAGTAAGGGAGAAGTAAGGGAGGTGGAGCCAGCGAAAAGTAAGGGAGGGGGAGCCAGCGAGCAGTAAGGCAGCAAGGGAGCAGTAAGGGAGGGGGAGCCAATGAGCAGTAAGGGAGCATTAAAGGAGGTGGAGCCAGGGAGCAGTAAGGGAGGGGGAACCAGGGAGCAGTAAGGGAGGGGGAGCCAGCGAGCAGTACGGGAGGTGGAGCCAGCGAGCAGTAAGGGAGGGGGAGCCAGCGAGCAGTAAGGGAGCAGTAAGGGAGGGGGAACCAGCGAGCAGTAAGGGAGCAGTAAGGGAGGTGGAGCCAGGGATTAGTAAGGGAGGGGGAGCTTGCCAGCAGTAAGGGAGGGGGAGCCAGCGAGCAGTAAGGGAGAAGTAAGGGGGCAGTAAGGGAGGTGGAGCCAGGGAGCATTAAGGGAGGTGGAGCCAGGGACCAGTAAGGGAGGGGGAGCCAGCGAGCAGTAAGGGAGCAGTAAGGGAGGGGGAGCAAGCGAGCAGTAAGGGAGGGGGAAGGGGCAGTAAGGGAGCAGTAAGGGAGGTGGAGCCAGCGCGCAGTAAGGGAGCGGGAGCCAGGGAGCAGTAAAAGAGGTGGAGCCAGGGAGCAGTAAGGGAGTTTGAGCCAGCGAGCAGTAAGGGAGGGGGAGCCAGGAAGCAGTAAGGGAGGTGGAGCCAGGGAGCAGTAATGTAGTTGGAGCCAGCGAGCAGTAAGGGAGGGGGAGCCAGGCAGCAGTAAAGGAGGTGGAGCCAGGGAGCAGAAAGGTAGGTGGAGCCAGCGAGCAGTAAGGGAGGTGGAACCAGCGAGCAGTAAGGGAGCAGTAAGGGAGGTGGAGCCAGGGAGCAGTAAGGGAGGGGGAGCCAGCGAGCAGTAAGGCAGCAGTAAGGGAGCAGTAAGGGAGGGGGAGCCAATGAGCAGTAAGGGAGCATTAAGGGAGGTGGAGCCAGGGAGCAGTAAGGGAGGTGGAGCCAGGGAGCAGTAAGGGAGGGGGAGCCAGGGAGCAGTAAGGGAGGGGGAGCCAGCGAGCAGTAAGGGAGCAGTAAGGGAGGGGGAGCAATAAGGGAGGTGGAGCCAGCCAGCAGTAAGGGAGGGGGAGGGGGCAGTAAGCGAGCAGTAGGGGAGGGGGAGCCAGCGAGCAGTAAGGGAGCAGTAAGGGAGCGGGAGCCAGCGAGCAATAAGGGAGCAGTAAGGGAGCAGTAAGGGAGGGGGAGCAGTAAGGGAGGGGGAGCCAGCGAGCATTAAGGGAGGGGGAGCCAGGGAGCAGTAAGGGAGGGGGAGCCAGCGAGCAGTAAGGGAGCAGTAAGGGAGGTGGAGCCAGGGAGTAGTAAGAGAGGGGGAGCCTTCAAGCAGTAAGGGAACAGTAAGGGGGCAGTAAGGGAGGGGGAGCCAGCGAGCAGTAAGGGAGCAGTAAGGGAGGTGGAGCCAGGGAGAAGTAAGGGAGGTGGAGCCAGCGAAAAGTAAGGGAGGGGGAGCCAGCGAGTAGTAAGGGAGCAGTAAGGGAGGGGGAGCCACCGAGCAGAAAGGGAGGGGGAGCCAGCGAGCAGTAAGGGAGGGGGAGGGGGCAGTAAGGGAGCAGTAAGGGAGGTGGAGCCAGTGAGCAGTAAGGGAGGGGGAGCCAGGGAGCAGTAAAAGAGGTGGAGCCAGGGAGCAGTAAGGGAGTTTGAGCCAGCGAGCAGTAAGGGAGGGGGAGCCAGGCAGCAGTAAGGGAGGTGGAGCAGGGGAGCAGTAAGGTAGGTGGAGCCAGCGAGCAGTAAGGGAGGGGGAGCCAGGCAGCAGTAAGGGAGGTGGAACCAGCGAGCAGTAAGGGAGCAGTAAGGGAGGTGGAGCCAGCGAGTAGTAAGGGAGGGGGAGGGGGCAGTAAGGGAGGTGGAGCAAGCCAGCAGTAAGGGAGGGGGAGGGGGCGGTAAGCGAGCAGTAGGGGAGGGGGAGCCAGCGAGCAGTAAGGGAGGGGGAGCCAGCGAGCAGTAAGGGAGCAAAAAGGGAGCAGTAAGGGAGGGGGGGAGCCAGCGATCAGTAAGGGAGGGGGAGCCAATGAGCAGTAAAAGAGCAGCAAGGGAGGCGGGGCAAGCGAGCAGTAAGGGAGGGGGAGCCAGGGAGCAGTAAGGGAGGGGGAGCCAGCGAACAGTAAGGGAGCAGTAAGGGAGGTGGAGCCAGGGAGTAGTAAGGGAGGGGGAGCCTGCGAGTAGTAAGGGAGGGGGAGCCAGCGAGCAGTAAGAGAGCAGTAAGGGGGCAGTAAGGGAGGGGGAGCCAACGAGCAGTAAGGAGGAGGAGCCAGGGAGCAGTAAGGGAGCAGTAAGGGAGGGGGAGCCAGCGAGCAGTAAGGGAGCAGTAAGGGGGCAGTAAGGGAGGGGGAGCAAACGAGCAGTAAGGAGGAGGAGCCAGGGAGCAGTAAGGGAGAAGTAAGGGAGGTGGAGCCAGCGAAAAGTAAGGGAGGGGGAGCCAGTGAGCAGTAAGGCAGCAAGGGAGCAGTAAGGGAGGGGGAGCCAATGAGCAGTAAGGGAGGGGGAGCCAGGGAGCAGTACGGGAGGTGGAGCCAGGGAGAAGTAAGGGAGGGGGAGCCAGCGAGCAGTAAGGGAGCAGTAAGGGAGGGGGAGCCAGCGAGCAGTAAGCGAGGGGGAGCCTGCGAGCAGTAAGGGAGGGGGAGCCAGCGAGCAGTAAGGGAGCAGTAAGGGGGCAGTAAGGGAGGGGGAGCCAGCGAGCAGTAAGGGAGCAGTAAGGGAGGTGGAGCCAGGGAGCATTAAGGGAGGTGGAGCCAGGGAGCAGTAAGGGAGGGGGAGCCAGCGAGCAGTAAGGGAGCAGTAAGGGAGGGGGAGCCAGCGAGCAGTAAGGGAGGGGGAAGGGGCAGTAAGGGAGCAGTAAGGGAGGTGGAGCCAGCGCGCAGTAAGGGAGCGGGAGCCAGGGAGCAGTAAAAGAGGTGGAGCCAGGGAGCAGTATGGGAGTTTGAGCCAGCGAGCAGTAAGGGAGGGGGAGCCAGGCAGCAGTAAGGGAGGTGGAGCCAGGGAGCAGTAATGTAGGTGGAGCCAGCGAGCAGTAAGGGAGGGGGAGCCAGGCAGCAGTAAAGGAGGTGGAGCCAGGGAGCAGAAAGGTAGGTGGAGCCAGCGAGCAGTAAGGGAGGTGGAACCAGCGAGCAGTAAGGGAGCAGTAAGGGAGGTGGAGCCAGGGAGCAGTAAGGGAGGGGGAGCCAGCGAGCAGTAAGGCAGCAGTAAGGGAGCAGTAAGGGAGGGGGAGCCAATGAGCAGTAAGGGAGCATTAAGGGAGGTGGAGCCAGGGAGCAGTAAGGGAGTTTGAGCCAGCGAGCAGTAAGGGAGGGGGAGCCAGGCAGCAGTAAGGGAGGTGGAGCAGGGGAGCAGTAAGGTAGGTGGAGCCAGCGAGCAGTAAGGGAGGGGGAGCCAGGCAGCAGTAAGGGAGGTGGAGCAGGGGAGCAGTAAGGTAGGTGGAGCCAGCGAGCAGTAAGGGAGGGGGAGCCAGGCAGCAGTAAGGGAGGTGGAACCAGCGAGCAGTAAGGGAGCAGTAAGGGAGGTGGAGCCAGCGAGTAGTAAGGGAGGGGGAGGGGGCAGTAAGGGAGGTGGAGCAAGCCAGCAGTAAGGGAGGGGGAGGGGGCGGTAAGCGAGCAGTAGGGGAGGGGGAGCCAGCGAGCAGTAAGGGAGGGGGAGCCAGCGAGCAGTAAGGGAGCAAAAAGGGAGCAGTAAGGGAGGGGGGGAGCCAGCGATCAGTAAGGGAGGGGGAGCCAATGAGCAGTAAAAGAGCAGCAAGGGAGGCGGGGCAAGCGAGCAGTAAGGGAGGGGGAGCCAGGGAGCAGTAAGGGAGGGGGAGCCAGCGAACAGTAAGGGAGCAGTAAGGGAGGTGGAGCCAGGGAGTAGTAAGGGAGGGGGAGCCTGCGAGTAGTAAGGGAGGGGGAGCCAGCGAGCAGTAAGGGAGCAGTAAGGGGGCAGTAAGGGAGGGGGAGCCAACGAGCAGTAAGGAGGAGGAGCCAGGGAGCAGTAAGGGAGCAGTAAGGGAGGGGGAGCCAGCGAGCAGTAAGGGAGCAGTAAGGGGGCAGTAAGGGAGGGGGAGCAAACGAGCAGTAAGGAGGAGGAGCCAGGGAGCAGTAAGGGAGAAGTAAGGGAGGTGGAGCCAGCGAAAAGTAAGGGAGGGGGAGCCAGTGAGCAGTAAGGCAGCAAGGGAGCAGTAAGGGAGGGGGAGCCAATGAGCAGTAAGGGAGGGGGAGCCAGGGAGCAGTACGGGAGGTGGAGCAAGCGAGCAGTAAGGGAGGGGGAGCCAGCGAGCAGTAAGGGAGCAGTAAGGGAGGGGGAGCCAGCGAGCAGTAAGCGAGGGGGAGCCTGCGAGCAGTAAGGGAGGGGGAGCCAGCGAGCAGTAAGGGAGCAGTAAGGGAGCAGTAAGGGAGGTGGAGCCAGGGAGCATTAAGGGAGGTGGAGCCAGGGAGCAGTAAGGGAGGGGGAGCCAGCGAGCAGTAAGGGAGCAGTAAGGGAGGGGGAGCCAGCGAGCAGCAAGGGAGGGGGAAGGGGCAGTAAGGGAGCAGTAAGGGAGGTGGAGCCAGCGCGCAGTAAGGGAGCGGGAGCCAGGGAGCAGTAAAAGAGGTGGAGCCAGGGAGCAGCATGGGAGTTTGAGCCAGCGAGCAGTAAGGGAGGGGGAGCCAGGCAGCAGTAAGGGAGGTGGAGCCAGGGAGCAGTAATGTAGGTGGAGCCAGCGAGCAGTAAGGGAGGGGGAGCCAGGCAGCAGTAAAGGAGGTGGAGCCAGGGAGCAGAAAGGTAGGTGGAGCCAGCGAGCAGTAAGGGAGGTGGAACCAGCGAGCAGTAAGGGAGCAGTAAGGGAGGTGGAGCCAGGGAGCAGTAAGGGAGGGGGAGCCAGCGAGCAGTAAGGCAGCAGTAAGGGAGCAGTAAGGGAGGGGGAGCCAATGAGCAGTAAGGGAGCATTAAGGGAGGTGGAGCCAGGGAGCAGTAAGGGAGTTTGAGCCAGCGAGCAGTAAGGGAGGGGGAGCCAGGCAGCAGTAAGGGAGGTGGAGCAGGGGAGCAGTAAGGTAGGTGGAGCCAGCGAGCAGTAAGGGAGGTGGAACCAGCGAGCAGTAAGGGAGCAGTAAGGGAGGTGGAGCCAGGGAGCAGTAAGGGAGGGGGAGCCAGCGAGAAGTAAGGCAGCAGTAAGGGAGCAGTAAGGGAGGGGGAGCCAATGAGCAGTAAGGGAGCATTAAGGGAGGTGGAGCCAGCGAGCAGTAAGGGAGGGGGAGCCAGCGAGCAGTAAGGGAGCAAAAAGGGAGCAGTAAGGGAGGGGGAGCAGTAAGGGAGGGGGGGAGCCAGCGATCAGTAAGGGAGGGGGAGCAAATGAGCAGAAAAAGAGCAGCAAGGGAGGCGGGGCAAGCGAGCAGTAAGGGAGGGGGAGCCAGGGAGCAGTAAGGGAGCAGTAAGGGAGGTGGAGCCAGGGAGTAGTAAGGGAGGGGGAGCCTGCGAGCAGTAAGGGAGGGGGAGCAGGCGAGCAGTAAGGGAGCAGTAAGGGAGGTGGAGCCAGCGAGCAGTAAGGGAGGTGGAGCCAGCAAGCAGTAAGGGAGGTGGAGCCTGCGAGCAGTAAGGGAGGTGGAGCAAGCGAGCAGTAAGGCCGCAGTAAGGGAGGGGGAGGGGGAAGTAAGGGAGCAGTAAGGGAGGGGGAGCCAGCGAGCAGTAAGGGAGCAGTAAGGGGGCAGTAAGGGAGGGGGAGCCAGGGAGCAGTAAGGGAGAAGTAAGGGAGGTGGAGCCAGCGAAAAGTAAGGGAGGGGGAGCCAGCGAGCAGTAAGGCAGCAAGGGAGCAGTAAGGGAGGGGGAGCCAATGAGCAGTAAGGGAGGGGGAGCCAGGGAGCAGTACGGGAGGTGGAGCCAGCGAGCAGTAAGGGAGGGGGAGCCAGCGAGCAGTAAGGGAACAGTAAGGGAGGGGGAGCCAGCGAGCAGTAAGCGAGGGGGAGCCTGCGAGCAGTAAGGGAGGGGGAGCCAGCGAGCAGTAAGGGAGCAGTAAGGGGGCAGTAAGGGAGGGGGAGCCAGCGAGCAGTAAGGGAGCAGTAAGGGAGGTGGAGCCAGGGAGCATTAAGGGAGGTGGAGCCAGGGAGCAGTAAGGGAGGGGGAGCCAGCGAGCAGTAAGGGAGCAGTAAGGGAGGGGGAGCCAGCGAGCAGTAAGGGAGGGGGAAGGGGCAGTAAGGGAGCAGTAAGGGAGGTGGAGCCAGCGCGCATTAAGGGAGCAGTAAGGGGGCAGTAAGGGAGGGGGAGCCAGCGAGCAGTAAGGGAGCAGTAAGGGAGGTGGAGCCAGGGAGCATTAAGGGAGGTGGAGCCAGGGAGCAGTAAGGGAGGGGGAGCCAGCGAGCAGTAAGGGAGCAGTAAGGGAGGGGGAGCCAGCGAGCAGTAAGGGAGGGGGAAGGGGCAGTAAGGGAACAGTAAGGGAGGGGGAGCCAGCGAGCAGTAAGCGAGGGGGAGCCTGCGAGCAGTAAGGGAGGGGGAGCCAGCGAGCAGTAAGGGAGCAGTAAGGGGGCAGTAAGGGAGGGGGAGCCAGCGAGCAGTAAGGGAGCAGTAAGGGAGGTGGAGCCAGGGAGCATTAAGGGAGGTGGAGCCAGGGAGCAGTAAGGGAGGGGGAGCCAGCGAGCAGTAAGGGAGCAGTAAGGGAGGGGGAGCCAGCGAGCAGTAAGGGAGGGGGAAGGGGCAGTAAGGGAGCAGTAAGGGAGGTGGAGCCAGCGCGCATTAAGGGAGCGGGAGCCAGGGAGCAGTAAAAGAGGTGGAGCCAGGGAGCAGTATGGGAGTTTGAGCCAGCGAGCAGTAAGGGAGGGGGAGCCAGGCAGCAGTAAGGGAGGTGGAGCCAGGGAGCAGTAATGTAGGTGGAGCCAGCGAGCAGTAAGGGAGGGGGAGCCAGGCAGCAGTAAAGGAGGTGGAGCCAGGGAGCAGAAAGGTAGGTGGAGCCAGCGAGCAGTAAGGGAGGTGGAACCAGCGAGCAGTAAGGGAGCAGTAAGGGAGGTGGAGCCAGGGAGCAGTAAGGGAGGGGGAGCCAGCGAGCAGTAAGGCAGCAGTAAGGGAGCAGTAAGGGAGGGGGAGCCAATGAGCAGTAAGGGAGCATTAAGGGAGGTGGAGCCAGGGAGCAGTAAGGGAGTTTGAGCCAGCGAGCAGTAAGGGAGGGGGAGCCAGGCAGCAGTAAGGGAGGTGGAGCAGGGGAGCATTAAGGTAGGTGGAGCCAGCGAGCAGTAAGGGAGGGGGAGCCAGGCAGCAGTAAGGGAGGTGGAGCCAGCGAGCAGTAAGGGAGGTGGAACCAGCGAGCAGTAAGGGAGCAGTAAGGGAGGTGGAGCCAGGGAGCAGTAAGGGAGGGGGAGCCAGCGAGAAGTAAGGCAGCAGTAAGGGAGCAGTAAGGGAGGGGGAGCCAATGAGCAGTAAGGGAGCATTAAGGGAGGTGGAGCCAGCGAGCAGTAAGGGAGGGGGAGCCAGCGAGCAGTAAGGGAGCAAAAAGGGAGCAGTAAGGGAGGGGGAGCAGTAAGGGAGGGGGGGAGCCAGCGATCAGTAAGGGAGGGGGAGCAAATGAGCAGAAAAAGAGCAGCAAGGGAGGCGGGGCAAGCGAGCAGTAAGGGAGGGGGAGCCAGCGAGCAGTAAGGGAGGGGGAGGGGGCAGTAAGCGAGCAGTAGGGGAGGGCGAGCCAGCGAGCAGTAAGGGAGCAGTAAGGGAGGGGGAGCAGTAAGGGAGGGGGAGCCAGCGAGCATTGAGGGAGGGGGAGCCAGCGAGCAGTAAGGGAACAGTAAGGGGGCAGTAAGGGAGGGGGAGCCAGCGAGCAGTACGGGAGCAGTAAGGGAGGTGGAGCAAGGGAGCAGTAAGGGAGGTGGAGCCAGCGAAAAGTAAGGGAGGGGGAGCCAGCGAGTAGTAAGGGAGCAGTAAGGGAGGGGGAGTCAGCGAGCAGTAAGGGAGGGGGAGCCAGCGAGCAGTAAGGGAGCAGTAAGGGAGGTGGAGCCAGCGAGCAGTAAGGGAGGGGGAGGGGGCAGTAAGGGAGGTGAAGCAAGCCAGCAGTAAGGGAGGGGGAGGGGGCAGTAAGCGAGCAGTAGGGGAGGGGGAGCCAGCGAGCAGAAAGGCATCAGTAAGGGAGCAGTAAGGGAGGGGGAGCAGTAAGGGAGGGGGAGGCAGCGAGCATTAAGGGAGGGGGAGCCAGGGAGCAGTAAGGGAGGGGGAGCCAGCGAGCAGTAAGGGAACAGTAAGGGGGCAGTAAGGGAGGTGGAGCCAGGGAGCAGTAAGGGAGGTGGAGCCAGCGAAAAGTAAGGGAGGTGGAGCCAGCGAGTAGTAAGGGAGCAGTAAGGGAGGGGGAGCCACCGAGCAGTAAGGGAACAGGGGCCAGTGAGCAGTAAGGGAGGGGGAGCAGGCGAGCAGTAAGGGAGCAGTAAGGGAGGTGGAGCCAGCGAGCAGTAAGGGAGGTGGAGCCAGCAAGCAGTAAGGGAGGTGGAGCCTGCGAGCAGTAAGGGAGGTGGAGCAAGCGAGCAGTAAGGCCGCAGTAAGGGAGGGGGAGGGGGAAGTAAGGGAGCAGTAAGGGAGGTGGAGCCAGCGAGCAGTAAGGGAGGGGGAGCCAGGGAGCAGTAAAAGAGGTGGAGCCAGGGAGTAGTAAGGGAGTTTGAGCCAGCGAGCAGTAAGGGAGGGGGAGCCAGGCAGCAGTAAGGAAGGTGGAGCCAGGGAGCAGTAAGGTAGGTGGAGCCAGCGAGCAGTAAGGGAGGTGGAACCAGCGAGCAGTAAGGGAGCAGTAAGGGAGGTGGAGCCAGGGAGCAGTAAGGGAGGGGGAGCCAGCGAGCAGTAAGGCAGCAGTAAGGGAGGGGGAGCCACCGAGCAGTAAGGGAACAGGGGCCAGTGAGCAGTAAGGGAGGGGGAGCAGGCGAGCAGTAAGGGAGCAGTAAGGGAGGTGGAGCCAGCGAGCAGTAAGGGAGGTGGAGCCAGCAAGCAGTAAGGGAGGTGGAGCCTGCGAGCAGTAAGGGAGGTGGAGCAAGCCAGCAGTAAGGCCGCAGTAAGGGAGGGGGAGGGGGAAGTAAGGGAGCAGTAAGGGAGGGGGAGCAAGCGAGCAGTAAGGCAGCAGTAAGGGAGGTGGAGCCAGGGAGCATTAAGGGAGGTGGAGCCAGGGAGCAGTAAGGGAGGGGGAGCCAGCGAGCAGTAAGGGAGCAGTAAGGGAGGGGGAGCCAGCGAGCAGTAAGGGAGGGGGAAGGGGCAGTAAGGGAGGAGTAAGGGAGGTGGAGCCAGGCAGCAGTAAGGAAGGTGGAGCCAGGGAGCAGTAAGGTAGGTGGAGCCAGCGAGCAGTAAGGGAGGTGGAACCAGCGAGCAGTAAGGGAGCAGTAAGGGAGGTGGAGCCAGGGAGCAGTAAGGGAGGGGGAGCCAGCGAGCAGTAAGGTAGCAGTAAGGGAGGGGGAGCCACCGAGCAGTAAGGGAACAGGGGCCAGTGAGCAGTAAGGGAGGGGGAGCAGGCGAGCAGTAAGGGAGCAGTAAGGGAGGTGGAGCCAGCGAGCAGTAAGGGAGGTGGAGCCAGCAAGCAGTAAGGGAGGTGGAGCCTGCGAGCAGTAAGGGAGGTGGAGCAAGCGAGCAGTAAGGCCGCAGTAAGGGAGGGGGAGGGGGAAGTAAGGGAGCAGTAAGGGAGGGGGAGCCAGCGAGCAGTAAGGGAGCAGTAAGGGAGGGGGAGCCAGCGAGCAGTAAGGGAGGGGGAAGGGGCAGTAAGGGAGCAGTAAGGGAGGTGGAGCCAGCGCGCAGTAAGGGAGCGGGAGCCAGGGAGCAGTAAAAGAGGTGGAGCCAGGGAGCAGTATGGGAGTTTGAGCCAGCGAGCAGTTAGGGAGGGGGAGCCAGGCAGCAGTAAGGGAGGTGGAGCCAGGGAGCAGTAATGTAGGTGGAGCCAGCGAGCAGTAAGGGAGGGGGAGCCAGGCAGCAGTAAAGGAGGTGGAGCCAGGGAGCAGAAAGGTAGGTGGAGCCAGCGAGCAGTAAGGGAGCAGTAAGGGAGGTGGATCCAGGGAGCAGTAAGGGAGGGGGAGCCAGCGAGCAGTAAGGCAGCAGTAAGGGAGCAGTAAGGGAGGGGGAGCCAATGAGCAGTAAGGGAGCATTAAGGGAGGTGGAGCCAGGGAGCAGTAAGGGAGGTGGAGCCAGGGAGCAGTAAGGGAGGGGGAGCCAGGGAGCAGTAAGGGAGGGGGAGCCAGCGAGCAGTAAGGGAGCAGTAAGGGAGGCGGAGCCAGGGAGCAGTAAGGGAGGTGGAGCCAGGGAGCAGTAAGGGAGGGGGAGCCAGCGAGCAGTAAGCGAGGGGGAGCCTGCGAGCAGTAAGGGAGGGGGAGCCAGCGAGCAGTAAGGGAGCAGTAAGGGGGCAGTAAGGGAGGGGGAGCCAGCGAGCAGTAAGGGAGCAGTAAGGGAGGTGGAGCCAGGGAGCATTAAGGGAGGTGGAGCCAGGGAGCAGTAAGGGAGGGGGAGCCAGCGAGCAGTAAGGGAGCAGTAAGGGAGGGGGAGCCAGCGAGCAGTAAGGGAGGGGGAAGGGGCAGTAAGGGAGCAGTAAGGGAGGTGGAGCCAGCGCGCATTAAGGGAGCAGTAAGGGGGCAGTAAGGGAGGGGGAGCCAGCGAGCAGTAAGGGAGCAGTAAGGGAGGTGGAGCCAGGGAGCATTAAGGGAGGTGGAGCCAGGGAGCAGTAAGGGAGGGGGAGCCAGCGAGCAGTAAGGGAGCAGTAAGGGAGGGGGAGCCAGCGAGCAGTAAGGGAGGGGGAAGGGGCAGTAAGGGAACAGTAAGGGAGGGGGAGCCAGCGAGCAGTAAGCGAGGGGGAGCCTGCGAGCAGTAAGGGAGGGGGAGCCAGCGAGCAGTAAGGGAGCAGTAAGGGGGCAGTAAGGGAGGGGGAGCCAGCGAGCAGTAAGGGAGCAGTAAGGGAGGTGGAGCCAGGGAGCATTAAGGGAGGTGGAGCCAGGGAGCAGTAAGGGAGGGGGAGCCAGCGAGCAGTAAGGGAGCAGTAAGGGAGGGGGAGCCAGCGAGCAGTAAGGGAGGGGGAAGGGGCAGTAAGGGAGCAGTAAGGGAGGTGGAGCCAGCGCGCATTAAGGGAGCGGGAGCCAGGGAGCAGTAAAAGAGGTGGAGCCAGGGAGCAGTATGGGAGTTTGAGCCAGCGAGCAGTAAGGGAGGGGGAGCCAGGCAGCAGTAAGGGAGGTGGAGCCAGGGAGCAGTAATGTAGGTGGAGCCAGCGAGCAGTAAGGGAGGGGGAGCCAGGCAGCAGTAAAGGAGGTGGAGCCAGGGAGCAGAAAGGTAGGTGGAGCCAGCGAGCAGTAAGGGAGGTGGAACCAGCGAGCAGTAAGGGAGCAGTAAGGGAGGTGGAGCCAGGGAGCAGTAAGGGAGGGGGAGCCAGCGAGCAGTAAGGCAGCAGTAAGGGAGCAGTAAGGGAGGGGGAGCCAATGAGCAGTAAGGGAGCATTAAGGGAGGTGGAGCCAGGGAGCAGTAAGGGAGTTTGAGCCAGCGAGCAGTAAGGGAGGGGGAGCCAGGCAGCAGTAAGGGAGGTGGAGCAGGGGAGCATTAAGGTAGGTGGAGCCAGCGAGCAGTAAGGGAGGGGGAGCCAGGCAGCAGTAAGGGAGGTGGAGCCAGCGAGCAGTAAGGGAGGTGGAACCAGCGAGCAGTAAGGGAGCAGTAAGGGAGGTGGAGCCAGGGAGCAGTAAGGGAGGGGGAGCCAGCGAGAAGTAAGGCAGCAGTAAGGGAGCAGTAAGGGAGGGGGAGCCAATGAGCAGTAAGGGAGCATTAAGGGAGGTGGAGCCAGCGAGCAGTAAGGGAGGGGGAGCCAGCGAGCAGTAAGGGAGCAAAAAGGGAGCAGTAAGGGAGGGGGAGCAGTAAGGGAGGGGGGGAGCCAGCGATCAGTAAGGGAGGGGGAGCAAATGAGCAGAAAAAGAGCAGCAAGGGAGGCGGGGCAAGCGAGCAGTAAGGGAGGGGGAGCCAGCGAGCAGTAAGGGAGGGGGAGGGGGCAGTAAGCGAGCAGTAGGGGAGGGCGAGCCAGCGAGCAGTAAGGGAGCAGTAAGGGAGGGGGAGCAGTAAGGGAGGGGGAGCCAGCGAGCATTGAGGGAGGGGGAGCCAGCGAGCAGTAAGGGAACAGTAAGGGGGCAGTAAGGGAGGGGGAGCCAGCGAGCAGTACGGGAGCAGTAAGGGAGGTGGAGCAAGGGAGCAGTAAGGGAGGTGGAGCCAGCGAAAAGTAAGGGAGGGGGAGCCAGCGAGTAGTAAGGGAGCAGTAAGGGAGGGGGAGTCAGCGAGCAGTAAGGGAGGGGGAGCCAGCGAGCAGTAAGGGAGCAGTAAGGGAGGTGGAGCCAGCGAGCAGTAAGGGAGGGGGAGGGGGCAGTAAGGGAGGTGAAGCAAGCCAGCAGTAAGGGAGGGGGAGGGGGCAGTAAGCGAGCAGTAGGGGAGGGGGAGCCAGCGAGCAGAAAGGCATCAGTAAGGGAGCAGTAAGGGAGGGGGAGCAGTAAGGGAGGGGGAGGCAGCGAGCATTAAGGGAGGGGGAGCCAGGGAGCAGTAAGGGAGGGGGAGCCAGCGAGCAGTAAGGGAACAGTAAGGGGGCAGTAAGGGAGGTGGAGCCAGGGAGCAGTAAGGGAGGTGGAGCCAGCGAAAAGTAAGGGAGGTGGAGCCAGCGAGTAGTAAGGGAGCAGTAAGGGAGGGGGAGCCACCGAGCAGTAAGGGAACAGGGGCCAGTGAGCAGTAAGGGAGGGGGAGCAGGCGAGCAGTAAGGGAGCAGTAAGGGAGGTGGAGCCAGCGAGCAGTAAGGGAGGTGGAGCCAGCAAGCAGTAAGGGAGGTGGAGCCTGCGAGCAGTAAGGGAGGTGGAGCAAGCGAGCAGTAAGGCCGCAGTAAGGGAGGGGGAGGGGGAAGTAAGGGAGCAGTAAGGGAGGTGGAGCCAGCGAGCAGTAAGGGAGGGGGAGCCAGGGAGCAGTAAAAGAGGTGGAGCCAGGGAGTAGTAAGGGAGTTTGAGCCAGCGAGCAGTAAGGGAGGGGGAGCCAGGCAGCAGTAAGGAAGGTGGAGCCAGGGAGCAGTAAGGTAGGTGGAGCCAGCGAGCAGTAAGGGAGGTGGAACCAGCGAGCAGTAAGGGAGCAGTAAGGGAGGTGGAGCCAGGGAGCAGTAAGGGAGGGGGAGCCAGCGAGCAGTAAGGCAGCAGTAAGGGAGGGGGAGCCACCGAGCAGTAAGGGAACAGGGGCCAGTGAGCAGTAAGGGAGGGGGAGCAGGCGAGCAGTAAGGGAGCAGTAAGGGAGGTGGAGCCAGCGAGCAGTAAGGGAGGTGGAGCCAGCAAGCAGTAAGGGAGGTGGAGCCTGCGAGCAGTAAGGGAGGTGGAGCAAGCCAGCAGTAAGGCCGCAGTAAGGGAGGGGGAGGGGGAAGTAAGGGAGCAGTAAGGGAGGGGGAGCAAGCGAGCAGTAAGGCAGCAGTAAGGGAGGTGGAGCCAGGGAGCATTAAGGGAGGTGGAGCCAGGGAGCAGTAAGGGAGGGGGAGCCAGCGAGCAGTAAGGGAGCAGTAAGGGAGGGGGAGCCAGCGAGCAGTAAGGGAGGGGGAAGGGGCAGTAAGGGAGGAGTAAGGGAGGTGGAGCCAGGCAGCAGTAAGGAAGGTGGAGCCAGGGAGCAGTAAGGTAGGTGGAGCCAGCGAGCAGTAAGGGAGGTGGAACCAGCGAGCAGTAAGGGAGCAGTAAGGGAGGTGGAGCCAGGGAGCAGTAAGGGAGGGGGAGCCAGCGAGCAGTAAGGTAGCAGTAAGGGAGGGGGAGCCACCGAGCAGTAAGGGAACAGGGGCCAGTGAGCAGTAAGGGAGGGGGAGCAGGCGAGCAGTAAGGGAGCAGTAAGGGAGGTGGAGCCAGCGAGCAGTAAGGGAGGTGGAGCCAGCAAGCAGTAAGGGAGGTGGAGCCTGCGAGCAGTAAGGGAGGTGGAGCAAGCGAGCAGTAAGGCCGCAGTAAGGGAGGGGGAGGGGGAAGTAAGGGAGCAGTAAGGGAGGGGGAGCCAGCGAGCAGTAAGGGAGCAGTAAGGGAGGGGGAGCCAGCGAGCAGTAAGGGAGGGGGAAGGGGCAGTAAGGGAGCAGTAAGGGAGGTGGAGCCAGCGCGCAGTAAGGGAGCGGGAGCCAGGGAGCAGTAAAAGAGGTGGAGCCAGGGAGCAGTATGGGAGTTTGAGCCAGCGAGCAGTTAGGGAGGGGGAGCCAGGCAGCAGTAAGGGAGGTGGAGCCAGGGAGCAGTAATGTAGGTGGAGCCAGCGAGCAGTAAGGGAGGGGGAGCCAGGCAGCAGTAAAGGAGGTGGAGCCAGGGAGCAGAAAGGTAGGTGGAGCCAGCGAGCAGTAAGGGAGCAGTAAGGGAGGTGGATCCAGGGAGCAGTAAGGGAGGGGGAGCCAGCGAGCAGTAAGGCAGCAGTAAGGGAGCAGTAAGGGAGGGGGAGCCAATGAGCAGTAAGGGAGCATTAAGGGAGGTGGAGCCAGGGAGCAGTAAGGGAGGTGGAGCCAGGGAGCAGTAAGGGAGGGGGAGCCAGGGAGCAGTAAGGGAGGGGGAGCCAGCGAGCAGTAAGGGAGCAGTAAGGGAGGCGGAGCCAGCGAGCAGTAAGGGAGCAGTAAGGGAGCAGTAAGGGAGGGGGAGCAGTAAGGGAGGTGGAGCCAGCCAGCAGTAAGGGAGGGGGAGGGGGCAGTAAGCGAGCAGTAGGGGAGGGGGAGCCAGCGAGCAGTAAGGGAGCAGTAAGGGAGCGGGAGCCAGCGAGCAGTAAGGGAGGGGGAGCCAGGGAGCAGTAAAAGAGGTGGAGCCAGGGAGCAGTAAGGGAGCAGTAAGGGAGGTGGAGCCAGGGAGTAGTAAGGGAGGGGGAGCCTGCGAGCAGTAAGGGAGCAGTAAGGGAGGGGGAGCAGTAAGGGAGGTGGAGCCAGCGAGCAGTAAGGGAGGGGGAGGGGGCAGTAAGCGAGCAGTAGGGGAGGGCGAGCCAGCGAGCAGTAAGGGAACAGGGGCCAGCGAGCAGTAAGGGAGGGGGAGCAGGCGAGCAGTAAGGGAGCAGTAAGGGAGGTGGAGCCAGGGAGCAGTAAGGGAGGGGGAGCCAGCGAGCAGTAAGGCAGCAGTAAGGGAGGGGGAGCCAATGAGCAGTAAGGGAGCATTAAGGGAGGTGGAGCCAGCGAGCAGTAAGGGCGGGGGAGCCAGCGAGCAGTAAGGGAGCAAAAAGGGAGCAGTAAGGGAGGGGGAGCAGTAAGGGAGGGGGGAGCCAGCGAGCAGTAAGGGAGGGGGAGCCAGCGAGCAGTAAGGGAACAGTAAGGGGGCAGTAAGGGAGGGGGAGCCAGCGAGCAGTACGGGAGCAGTAAGGGAGGTGGAGCAAGGGAGCAGTAAGGGAGGTGGAGCCAGCGACAAGTAAGGGAGGGGGAGCCAGCGAGTAGTAAGGGAGCAGTAAGGGAGGGGGAGTCAGCGAGCAGTAAGGGAGGGGGAGCCAGCGAGCAGTAAGGGAGCAGTAAGGGAGGTGGAGCCAGCGAGCAGTAAGGGAGGGGGAGGGGGCAGTAAGGGAGGTGGAGCAAGCCAGCAGTGAGGGAGGGGGAGGGGGCAGTAAGCGAGCAGTAGGGGAGGGCGAGCCAGCGAGCAGTAAGGAAGCAGTAAGGGAGGGGGAGCAGTAAGGGAGGGGGAGCCAGCGAGCATTAAGGGAGGGGGAGCCAGCGAGCAGTAAGGGAACAGTAAGGGGGCAGTAAGGGAGGGGGAGCAAGCGAGCAGTACGGGAGCAGTAAGGGAGGTGGAGCAAGGGAGCAGTAAGGGAGGTGGAGCCAGCGAAAAGTAAGGGAGGGGGAGCCAGCGAGTAGTAAGGGAGCAGTAAGGGAGGGGGAGTCAGCGAGCAGTAAGGGAGGGCGAGCCAGCGAGCAGTAAGGGAGCAGTAAGGGAGGTGGAGCCAGCGAGCAGTAAGGGAGGGGGAGGGGGCAGTAAGGGAGGTGGAGCAAGCCAGCAGTAAGGGAGGGGGAGGGGGCAGTAAGCGAGCAGTAGGGGAGGGGGAGCCAGCGAGCAGTAAGGGATCAGTAAGGGAGCAGTAAGGGAGGGGGAGCAGTAAGGGAGGGGGAGCCAGCGAGCATTAAGGGAGGGGGAGCCAGGGAGCAGTAAGGGAGGGGGAGCCAGCGAGCAGTAAGGGAGCAGTAAGGGAGGTGGAGCCAGGGAGTAGTAAGAGAGGGGGAGCCTGCGAGTAGTAAGGGAGGGGGAGCCAGCGAGCAGTAAGGGAGCAGTAAGGGGGCAGTAAGGGAGGGGGAGCCAACGAGCAGTAAGGAGGAGGAGCCAGGGAGCAGTAAGGGAGCAGTAAGGGAGGGGGAGCCAGCGAGCAGTAAGGGAGCAGTAAGGGGGTAGTAAGGGAGGGGGAGCAAACGAGCAGTAAGGAGGAGGAGCCAGGGAGCAGTAAGGGAGAAGTAAGGGAGGTGGAGCCAGCGAAAAGTAAGGGAGGGGGAGCCAGCGAGCAGGAAGGCAGCAAGGGAACAGTAAGGGAGGGGGAGCCAATGAGCAGTAAGGGAGCATTAAAGGAGGTGGAGCCAGGGAGCAGTAAGGGAGGGGGAACCAGGGAGCAGTAAGGGAGGGGGAGCCAGCGAGCAGTACGGGAGGTGGAGCCAGCGAGCAGTAAGGGAGGGGGAGCCAGCGAGCAGTAAGGGAGCAGTAAGGGAGGGGGAACCAGCGAGCAGTAAGGGAGCAGTAAGGGAGGTGGAGCCAGGGATTAGTAAGGGAGGGGGAGCCTGCGAGCAGTAAGGGAGGGGGAGCCAGCGAGCAGTAAGGGAGCAGTAAGGGGGCAGTAAGGGAGGGGGAGCCAGCGAGCAGTAAGGGAGCAGTAAGGGAGGTGGAGCCAGGGAGTATTAAGGGAGGTGGAGCCAGGGAGCAGTAAGGGAGGGGGAGCCAGCGAGCAGTAAGGGAGCAGTAAGGGAGGGGGAGCCAGCGAGCAGTAAGGGAGGGGGAAGGGGCAGTAAGGGAGCAGTAAGGGAGGTGGAGCCAGCGCGCAGTAAGGGAGCGGGAGCCAGGGAGCAGTAAGGGAGCAGTAAGGGAGGTGGAGCCAGCGAGCAGTAAGGGAGGGGGAGGGGGCAGTAAGGGAGGTGGAGCAAGCCAGCAGTAAGGGAGGGGGAGCTAGGGAGCAGTAAGGGAGGGGGAGCCAGCGAGCAGTAAGGGAGCAGTAAGGGAGGTGGAGGCAGCGAGCAGTAAGGGAGGGGGAGCCAGCGAGCAGTAAGGGAGGGGGAGCAAGCGAGCAGTAAGGGAGGTGGAGCCAGCGAGCAGTAAGGGAGTAGTAAGGGAGGTGGAGCCAGCGAGCAGTAAGGGAGCAGTAAGGGAGAAGTAAGGGAGGTGGAGCCAGCGAGTAGTAAGGGAGGTGGAGCCAGCAAGCAGTAAGGGAGCGGGAGCCAGCGAGCAGTAAGGGAGGGGGAGCCAGCGAGCAGTAAGGGAGGAGTAAGGGAGAGGGAGCCATCGAGCAGTAAGGGATAGGGAGCCAGGGAGCAGTAAGGGAGCAGTAAGGGAGGTGGAGCCAGGGAGCAGTAAGGGAGGGGGAGCCAGCGAGCAGTAAGGGAGCAGTAAGGGAGGGGGAACCAGCGAGCAGTAAGGGAGCAGTAAGGGAGGTGGAGCTGCGCTTTTACTGCTCGCTGGGAGCCAGCGAGCAGTAAGGGAGGGGGAGCAAGCGAGCAGTAAGGGAGCAGTAAGGGAGGGGGAACCAGCGAGCAGTAAGGGAGCAGTAAGGGAGGTGGAGCCAGGGAGTAGTAAGGGAGGGGGAGCCTGCGAGTAGTAAGGGAGGGGGAGCCAGCGAGCAGTAAGGGAGCAGTAAGGGGATAGTAAGGGAGGGTGAGCCAACGAGCAGTAAGGAGGAGGAGCCAGGGAGCAGTAAGGGAGAAGTAAGGGAGGTGGAGCCAGCGAAAAGTAAGGGAGGGGGAGCCAGCGAGCAGTAAGGCAGCAAGGGAGCAGTAAGGGAGGGGGAGCCAATGAGCAGTAAGGGAGCATTAAAGGAGGTGGAGCCAGGGAGCAGTAAGGGAAGGGGAACCAGGGAGCAGTAAGGGAGGGGGAGCCAGCGAGCAGTACGGGAGGTGGAGCCAGCGAGCAGTAAGGGAGGGGGAGCCAGCGAGCAGTAAGGGAGCAGTAAGGGAGGGGGAACCAGCGAGCAGTAAGGGAGCAGTAAGGGAGGTGGAGCCAGGGATTAGTAAGGGAGGGGGAGCTTGCGAGCAGTAAGGGAGGGGGAGCCAGCGAGCAGTAAGGGAGAAGTAAGGGGGCAGTAAGGGAGGTGGAGCCAGGGAGCATTAAGGGAGGTGGAGCCAGGGACCAGTAAGGGAGGGGGAGCCAGCGAGCAGTAAGGGAGCAGTAAGGGAGGGGGAGCAAGCGAGCAGTAAGGGAGGGGGAAGGGGCAGTAAGGGAGCAGTAAGGGAGGTGGAGCCAGCGCGCAGTAAGGGAGCGGGAGCCAGGGAGCAGTAAAAGAGGTGGAGCCAGGGAGCAGTAAGGGAGTTTGAGCCAGCGAGCAGTAAGGGAGGGGGAGCCAGGAAGCAGTAAGGGAGGTGGAGCCAGGGAGCAGTAATGTAGTTGGAGCCAGCGAGCAGTAAGGGAGGGGGAGCCAGGCAGCAGTAAAGGAGGTGGAGCCAGGGAGCAGAAAGGTAGGTGGAGCCAGCGAGCAGTAAGGGAGGTGGAACCAGCGAGCAGTAAGGGAGCAGTAAGGGAGGTGGAGCCAGGGAGCAGTAAGGGAGGGGGAGCCAGCGAGCAGTAAGGCAGCAGTAAGGGAGCAGTAAGGGAGGGGGAGCCAATGAGCAGTAAGGGAGCATTAAGGGAGGTGGAGCCAGGGAGCAGTAAGGGAGGTGGAGCCAGGGAGCAGTAAGGGAGGGGGAGCCAGGGAGCAGTAAGGGAGGGGGAGCCAGCGAGCAGTAAGGGAGCAGTAAGGGAGGGGGAGCCAGCGAGCAGTAAGGGAGCAGTAAGGGAGCAGTAAGGGAGGGGGAGCAATAAGGGAGGTGGAGCCAGCCAGCAGTAAGGGAGGGGGAGGGGGCAGTAAGCGAGCAGTAGGGGAGGGGGAGCCAGCGAGCAGTAAGGGAGCAGTAAGGGAGCGGGACCCAGCGAGCAGTAAGGGAGCAGTAAGGGAGCAGTAAGGGAGGGGGAGCAGTAAGGGAGGGGGAGCCAGCGAGCATTAAGGGAGGGGGAGCCAGGGAGCAGTAAGGGAGGGGGAGCCAGCGAGCAGTAAGGGAGCAGTAAGGGAGGTGGAGCCAGGGAGTAGTAAGAGAGGGGGAGCCTGCAAGCAGTAAGGGAACAGTAAGGGGGCAGTAAGCGAGGGGGAGCCAGCGAGCAGTAAGGGAGCAGTAAGGGAGGTGGAGCCAGGGAGCAGTAAGGGAGGTGGAGCCAGCGAAAAGTAAGGGAGGGGGAGCCAGCGAGTAGTAAGGGAGCAGTAAGGGAGGGGGAGCCACCGAGCAGAAAGGGAGGGGGAGCCAGCGAGCAGTAAGGGAGGGGGAGGGGGCAGTAAGGGAGCAGTAAGGGAGGTGGAGCCAGTGAGCAGTAAGGGAGGGGGAGCCAGGGAGCAGTAAAAGAGGTGGAGCCAGGGAGCAGTAAGGGAGTTTGAGCCAGCGAGCAGTAAGGGAGGGGGAGCCAGGCAGCAGTAAGGGAGGTGGAGCAGGGGAGCAGTAAGGTAGGTGGAGCCAGCGAGCAGTAAGGGAGGGGGAGCCAGGCAGCAGTAAGGGAGGTGGAACCAGCGAGCAGTAAGGGAGCAGTAAGGGAGGTGGAGCCAGCGAGTAGTAAGGGAGGGGGAGGGGGCAGTAAGGGAGGTGGAGCAAGCCAGCAGTAAGGGAGGGGGAGGGGGCGGTAAGCGAGCAGTAGGGGAGGGGGAGCCAGCGAGCAGTAAGGGAGGGGGAGCCAGCGAGCAGTAAGGGAGCAAAAAGGGAGCAGTAAGGGAGGGGGGGAGCCAGCGATCAGTAAGGGAGGGGGAGCCAATGAGCAGTAAAAGAGCAGCAAGGGAGGCGGGGCAAGCGAGCAGTAAGGGAGGGGGAGCCAGGGAGCAGTAAGGGAGGGGGAGCCAGCGAACAGTAAGGGAGCAGTAAGGGAGGTGGAGCCAGGGAGTAGTAAGGGAGGGGGAGCCTGCGAGTAGTAAGGGAGGGGGAGCCAGCGAGCAGTAAGGGAGCAGTAAGGGGGCAGTAAGGGAGGGGGAGCCAACGAGCAGTAAGGAGGAGGAGCCAGGGAGCAGTAAGGGAGCAGTAAGGGAGGGGGAGCCAGCGAGCAGTAAGGGAGCAGTAAGGGGGCAGTAAGGGAGGGGGAGCAAACGAGCAGTAAGGAGGAGGAGCCAGGGAGCAGTAAGGGAGAAGTAAGGGAGGTGGAGCCAGCGAAAAGTAAGGGAGGGGGAGCCAGTGAGCAGTAAGGCAGCAAGGGAGCAGTAAGGGAGGGGGAGCCAATGAGCAGTAAGGGAGGGGGAGCCAGGGAGCAGTACGGGAGGTGGAGCCAGCGAGCAGTAAGGGAACAGTAAGGGGGCAGTAAGGGAGGGGGAGCCAGCGAGCAGTACGGGAGCAGTAAGGGAGGTGGAGCAAGGGAGCAGTAAGGGAGGTGGAGCCAGCGAAAAGTAAGGGAGGGGGAGCCAGCGAGTAGTAAGGGAGCAGTAAGGGAGGGGGAGTCAGCGAGCAGTAAGGGAGGGGGAGCCAGCGAGCAGTAAGGGAGCAGTAAGGGAGGTGGAGCCAGCGAGCAGTAAGGGAGGGGGAGGGGGCAGTAAGGGAGGTGGAGCAAGCAAGCAGTAAGGGAGGGGGAGGGGGCAGTAAGCGAGCAGTAGGGGAGGGGGAGCCAGCGAGCAGTAAGGGATCAGTAAAGGAGCAGTAAGGGAGGGGGAGCAGTAAGGGAGGGGGAGCCAGCGAGCATTAAGGGAGGGGGAGCCAGGGAGCAGTAGGGGAGGGGGAGCCAGCGAGCAGTAAGGGAGCAGTAAGGGAGGTGGAGCCAGGGAGTAGTAAGAGAGGGGGAGCCTGCGAGTAGTAAGGGAGGGGGAGCCAGCGAGCAGTAAGGGAGCAGTAAGGGGGCAGTAAGGGAGGGGGAGCCAACGAGCAGTAAGGAGGAGGAGCCAGGGAGCAGTAAGGGAGCAGTAAGGCAGGGGGAGCCAGCGAGCAGTAAGGGAGCAGTAAGGGGGTAGTAAGGGAGGGGGAGCAAACGAGCAGTAAGGAGGAGGAGCCAGGGAGCAGTAAGGGAGAAGTAAGGGAGGTGGAGCCAGCGAAAAGTAAGGGAGGGGGAGCCAGCGAGCAGTAAGGCAGCAAGGGAACAGTAAGGGAGGGGGAGCCAATGAGCAGTAAGGGAGCATTAAAGGAGGTGGAGCCAGGGAGCAGTAAGGGAGGGGGAACCAGGGAGCAGTAAGGGAGGGGCAGCCAGCGAGCAGTACGGGAGGTGGAGCCAGCGAGCAGTAAGGGAGGGGGAGCCAGCGAGCAGTAAGGGAGCAGTAGGGGATGGGGAACCAGCGAGCAGTAAGGGAGCAGTAAGGGAGGTGGAGCCAGGGATTAGTAAGGGAGGGGGAGCCTGCGAGCAGTAAGGGAGGGGGAGCCAGCGAGCAGTAAGGGAGCAGTAAGGGGGCAGTAAGGGAGGGGGAGCCAGCGAGCAGTAAGGGAGCAGTAAGGGAGGTGGAGCCAGGGAGCATTAAGGGAGGTGGAGCCAGGGAGCAGTAAGGGAGGGGGAGCCAGCGAGCAGTAAGGGAGCAGTAAGGGAGGGGGAGCCAGCGAGCAGTAAGGGAGGGGGAAGGGGCAGTAAGGGAGCAGTAAGGGAGGTGGAGCCAGCGCGCAGTAAGGGAGCGGGAGCCAGGGAGCAGTAAAAGAGGTGGAGCTAGGGAGCAGTAAGGGAGTTTGAGCCAGCGAGCAGTAAGGGAGGGGGAGCCAGGCAGCAGTAAGGGAGGTGGAGCCAGGGAGCAGTAATGTAGGTGGAGCCAGCGAGCAGTAAGGGAGGGGGAGCCAGGCAGCAGTAAAGGAGGTGGAGCCAGGGAGCAGAAAGGTAGGTGGAGCCAGCGAGCAGTAAGGGAGGTGGAACCTGCGAGCAGTAAGGGAGCAGTAAGGGAGGTGGAGCCAGGGAGCAGTAAGGGAGGGGGAGCCAGCGAGCAGTAAGGCAGCAGTAAGGGAGCAGTAAGGGAGGGGGAGCCAATGAGCAGTAAGGGAGCATTAAGGGAGGTGGAGCCAGGGAGCAGTAAGGGAGGTGGAGCCAGGGAGCAGTAAGGGAGTTGGAGCAAGCGAGTAGTAAGGGAGGTGGAGCTAGGGAGCAGTAAGGGAGGGATAGCCAGCGAGCAGTAAGGGAGCAGTAAGGGAGGTGGAGCCAGCGAGCAGTAAGGGAGAAGTAAGGGAGTAGTAAGGGAGGTGGAGCCAGCGAGCAGTAAGGGAGCAGTAAGGGAGCAGTAAGGGAGGTGGAGCCAGCGAGTAGTAAGGGAGGTGGAGCTAGGGAGCAGTAAGGGAGGGGGAGCCAGCGAGCAGTAAGGGAGCAGTAAGGGAGGTGGAGGCAGCGAGCAGTAAGGGAGGGGGAGCCAGCGAGCAGTAAGGGAGGGGGAGCAAGCGAGCAGTAAGGGAGGTGGAGCCAGCGAGCAGTAAGGGAGTAGTAAGGGAGGTGGAGCCAGCGAGCAGTAAGGGAGCAGTAAGGGAGAAGTAAGGGAGGTGGAGCCAGCGAGTAGTAAGGGAGGTGGAGCCAGCAAGCAGTAAGGGAGCGGGAGCCAGCGAGCAGTAAGGGAGGGGGAGCCAGCGAGCAGTAAGGGAGGAGTAAGGGAGAGGGAGCCATCGAGCAGTAAGGGATAGGGAGCCAGGGAGCAGTAAGGGAGCAGTAAGGGAGGTGGAGCCAGGGAGCAGTAAGGGAGGGGGAGCCAGCGAGCAGTAAGGGAGTTTGAGCCAGCGAGCAGTAAGGGAGGGGGAGCCAGGAAGCAGTAAGGGAGGTGGAGCCAGGGAGCAGTAATGTAGTTGGAGCCAGCGAGCAGTAAGGGAGGGGGAGCCAGGCAGCAGTAAAGGAGGTGGAGCCAGGGAGCAGAAAGGTAGGTGGAGACAGCGAGCAGTAAGGGAGGTGGAACCAGCGAGCAGTAAGGGAGCAGTAAGGGAGGTGGAGCCAGGGAGCAGTAAGGGAGGGGGAGCCAGCGAGCAGTAAGGCAGCAGTAAGGGAGCAGTAAGGGAGGGGGAGCCAATGAGCAGTAAGGGAGCATTAAGGGAGGTGGAGCCAGGGAGCAGTAAGGGAGGTGGAGCCAGGGAGCAGTAAGGGAGGGGGAGCCAGCGAGCAGTAAGGGAGCAGTAAGGGAGGGGGAGCCAGCGAGCAGTAAGGGAGCAGTAAGGGAGCAGTAAGGGAGGGGGAGCAATAAGGGAGGTGGAGCCAGCCAGCAGTAAGGGAGGGGGAGCCAGCGAGCAGTAAGGGAGCAGTAAGGGAGGGGGAGCCAGCGAGCAGTAAGGGAGGGGGAAGGGGCAGTAAGGGAGCAGTAAGGGAGGTGGAGGCAGCGAGCAGTAAGGGAGGGGGAGCCAGCGAGCAGTAAGGGAGGGGGAGCAAGCGAGCAGTAAGGGAGGTGGAGCCAGCGAGCAGTAAGGGAGTAGTAAGGGAGGTGGAGCCAGCGAGCAGTAAGGGAGCAGTAAGGGAGAAGTAAGGGAGGTGGAGCCAGCGAGTAGTAAGGGAGGTGGAGCCAGCAAGCAGTAAGGGAGCGGGAGCCAGCGAGCAGTAAGGGAGGGGGAGCCAGCGAGCAGTAAGGGAGGAGTAAGGGAGAGGGAGCCATCGAGCAGTAAGGGATAGGGAGCCAGGGAGCAGTAAGGGAGCAGTAAGGGAGGTGGAGCCAGGGAGCAGTAAGGGAGCAGTAAGGGAGGGGGAACCAGCGAGCAGTAAGGGAGCAGTAAGGGAGGTGGAGCCAGGGATTAGTAAGGGAGGGGGAGCTTGCGAGCAGTAAGGGAGGGGGAGCCAGCGAGCAGTAAGGGAGAAGTAAGGGGGCAGTAAGGGAGGTGGAGCCAGGGAGCATTAAGGGAGGTGGAGCCAGGGACCAGTAAGGGAGGGGGAGCCAGCGAGCAGTAAGGGAGCAGTAAGGGAGGGGGAGCAAGCGAGCAGTAAGGGAGGGGGAAGGGGCAGTAAGGGAGCAGTAAGGGAGGTGGAGCCAGGGAGCAGTAAGGGAGTTTGAGCCAGCGAGCAGTAAGGGAGGGGGAGCCAGGAAGCAGTAAGGGAGGTGGAGCCAGGGAGCAGTAATGTAGTTGGAGCCAGCGAGCAGTAAGGGAGGGGGAGCCAGGCAGCAGTAAAGGAGGTGGAGCCAGGGAGCAGAAAGGTAGGTGGAGACAGCGAGCAGTAAGGGAGGTGGAACCAGCGAGCAGTAAGGGAGCAGTAAGGGAGGTGGAGCCAGGGAGCAGTAAGGGAGGGGGAGCCAGCGAGCAGTAAGGCAGCAGTAAGGGAGCAGTAAGGGAGGGGGAGCCAATGAGCAGTAAGGGAGCATTAAGGGAGGTGGAGCCAGGGAGCAGTAAGGGAGGTGGAGCCAGGGAGCAGTAAGGGAGGGGGAGCCAGGGAGCAGTAAGGGAGGGGGAGCCAGCGAGCAGTAAGGGAGCAGTAAGGGAGGGGGAGCCAGCGAGCAGTAAGGGAGCAGTAAGGGAGCAGTAAGGGAGGGGGAGCAATAAGGGAGGTGGAGCCAGCCAGCAGTAAGGGAGGGGGAGGGGGCAGTAAGCGAGCAGTAGGGGAGGGGGAGCCAGCGAGCAGTAAGGGAGCAGTAAGGGAGCGGGAGCCAGCGAGCAGTAAGGGAGCAGTAAGGGAGCAGTAAGGGAGGGGGAGCAGTAAGGGAGGGGGAGCCAGCGAGCATTAAGGGAGGGGGAGCCAGGTAGCAGTAAGGGAGGGGGAGCCATCGAGCAGTAAGGGAGCAGTAAGGGAGGTGGAGCCAGGGAGTAGTAAGAGAGGGGGAGCCTGCAAGCAGTAAGGGAACAGTAAGGGGGCAGTAAGGGAGGGGGAGCCAGCGAGCAGTAAGGGAGCAGTAAGGGAGGTGGAGCCAGGGAGCAGTAAGGGAGGTGGAGCCAGCGAAAAGTAAGGGAGGGGGAGCCAGCGAGTAGTAAGGGAGCAGTAAGGGAGGGGGAGCCACCGAGCAGAAAGGGAGGGGGAGCCAGCGAGCAGTAAGGGAGGGGGAGGGGGCAGTAAGGGAGCAGTAAGGGAGGTGGAGCCAGTGAGCAGTAAGGGAGGGGGAGCCAGGGAGCAGTAAAAGAGGTGGAGCCAGGGAGCAGTAAGGGAGTTTGAGCCAGCGAGCAGTAAGGGAGGGGGAGCCAGGCAGCAGTAAGGGAGGTGGAGCAGGGGAGCAGTAAGGTAGGTGGAGCCAGCGAGCAGTAAGGGAGGGGGAGCCAGGCAGCAGTAAGGGAGGTGGAACCAGCGAGTAGTAAGGGAGGGGGAGGGGGCAGTAAGGGAGGTGGAGCAAGCCAGCAGTAAGGGAGGGGGAGGGGGCGGTAAGCGAGCAGTAGGGGAGGGGGAGCCAGCGAGCAGTAAGGGAGGGGGAGCCAGCGAGCAGTAAGGGAGCAAAAAGGGAGCAGTAAGGGAGGGGGGGAGCCAGCGATCAGTAAGGGAGGGGGAGCCAATGAGCAGTAAAAGAGCAGCAAGGGAGGCGGGGCAAGCGAGCAGTAAGGGAGGGGGAGCCAGGGAGCAGTAAGGGAGGGGGAGCCAGCGAACAGTAAGGGAGCAGTAAGGGAGGTGGAGCCAGGGAGTAGTAAGGGAGGGGGAGCCTGCGAGTAGTAAGGGAGGGGGAGCCAGCGAGCAGTAAGGGAGCAGTAAGGGGGCAGTAAGGGAGGGGGAGCCAGGCAGCAGTAAGGGAGGTGGAGCAGGGGAGCAGTAAGGTAGGTGGAGCCAGCGAGCAGTAAGGGAGGGGGAGCCAGGCAGCAGTAAGGGAGGTGGAGCCAGGGAGCAGTAAGGTAGGTGGAGCCAGCGAGCAGTAAGGGAGGTGGAACCAGCGAGCAGTAAGGGAGCAGTAAGGGAGGTGGAGCCAGGGAGCAGTAAGGGAGGGGGAGCCAGCGAGAAGTAAGGCAGCAGTAAGGGAGCAGTAAGGGAGGGGGAGCCAATGAGCAGTAAGGGAGCATTAAGGGAGGTGGAGCCAGCGAGCAGTAAGGGAGGGGGAGCCAGCGAGCAGTAAGGGAGCAAAAAGGGAGCAGTAAGGGAGGGGGAGCAGTAAGGGAGGGGGGGAGCCAGCGATCAGTAAGGGAGGGGGAGCAAATGAGCAGAAAAAGAGCAGCAAGGGAGGCGGGGCAAGCGAGCAGTAAGGGAGGGGGAGCCAGGGAGCAGTAAGGGAGCAGTAAGGGAGGTGGAGCCAGGGAGTAGTAAGGGAGGGGGAGCCTGCGAGCAGTAAGGGAGCAGAAAGGGAGGGGGAGCAGTAAGGGAGGTGGAGCCAGCGAGCAGTAAGGGAGGGGGAGGGGGCAGTAAGCGAGCAGTAGGGGAGGGCGAGCCAGCGAGCAGTAAGGGAGCAGTAAGGGAGGGGGAGCAGTAAGGGAGGGGGAGCCAGCGAGCATTGAGGGAGGGGGAGCCAGCGAGCAGTAAGGGAACAGTAAGGGGGCAGTAAGGGAGGGGGAGCCAGCGAGCAGTACGGGAGCAGTAAGGGAGGTGGAGCAAGGGAGCAGTAAGGGAGGTGGAGCCAGCGAAAAGTAAGGGAGGGGGAGCCAGCGAGTAGTAAGGGAGCAGTAAGGGAGGGGGAGTCAGCGAGCAGTAAGGGAGGGGGAGCCAGCGAGCAGTAAGGGAGCAGTAAGGGAGGTGGAGCCAGCGAGCAGTAAGGGAGGGGGAGGGGGCAGTAAGGGAGGTGGAGCAAGCCAGCAGTAAGGGAGGGGGAGGGGGCAGTAAGCGAGCAGTAGGGGAGGGGGAGCCAGCGAGCAGAAAGGGATCAGTAAGGGAGCAGTAAGGGAGGGGGAGCAGTAAGGGAGGGGGAGCCAGCGAGCATTAAGGGAGGGGGAGCCAGGGAGCAGTAAGGGAGGGGGAGCCAGCGAGCAGTAAGGGAGCAGTAAGGGAGGTGGAGCCAGGGAGTAGTAAGAGAGGGGGAGCCTGCGAGCAGTAAGGGAACAGTAAGGGGGCAGTAAGGGAGGTGGAGCCAGGGAGCAGTAAGGGAGGTGGAGCCAGCGAAAAGTAAGGGAGGGGGAGCCAGCGAGTAGTAAGGGAGCAGTAAGGGAGGGGGAGCCACCGAGCAGTAAGGGAACAGGGGCCAGTGAGCAGTAAGGGAGGGGGAGCAGGCGAGCAGTAAGGGAGCAGTAAGGGAGGTGGAGCCAGCGAGCAGTAAGGGAGGTGGAGCCAGCAAGCAGTAAGGGAGGTGGAGCCTGCGAGCAGTAAGGGAGGTGGAGCAAGCGAGCAGTAAGGCCGCAGTAAGGGAGGGGGAGGGGGAAGTAAGGGAGCAGTAAGGGAGGTGGAGCCAGCGAGCAGTAAGGGAGGGGGAGCCAGGGAGCAGTAAAAGAGGTGGAGCCAGGGAGTAGTAAGGGAGTTTGAGCCAGCGAGCAGTAAGGGAGGGGGAGCCAGGCAGCAGTAAGGAAGGTGGAGCCAGGGAGCAGTAAGGTAGGTGGAGCCAGCGAGCAGTAAGGGAGGTGGAACCAGCGAGCAGTAAGGGAGCAGTAAGGGAGGTGGAGCCAGGGAGCAGTAAGGGAGGGGGAGCCAGCGAGCAGTAAGGCAGCAGTAAGGGAGGGGGAGCCACCGAGCAGTAAGGGAACAGGGGCCAGTGAGCAGTAAGGGAGGGGGAGCAGGCGAGCAGTAAGGGAGCAGTAAGGGAGGTGGAGCGAGCGAGCAGTAAGGGAGGTGGAGCCAGCAAGCAGTAAGGGAGGTGGAGCCTGCGAGCAGTAAGGGAGGTGGAGCAAGCGAGCAGTAAGGCCGCAGTAAGGGAGGGGGAGGGGGAAGTAAGGGAGCAGTAAGGGAGGGGGAGCCAGCGAGCAGTAAGGGAGCAGTAAGGGAGGTGGAGCCAGGGAGCATTAAGGGAGGTGGAGCCAGGGAGCAGTAAGGGAGGGGGAGCCAGCGAGCAGTAAGGGAGCAGTAAGGGAGGGGGAGCCAGCGAGCAGTAAGGGAGGGGGAAGGGGCAGTAAGGGAGCAGTAAGGGAGGTGGAGCCAGCGCGCAGTAAGGGAGCGGGAGCCAGGGAGCAGTAAAAGAGGTGGAGCCAGGGAGCAGTATGGGAGTTTGAGCCAGCGAGCAGTAAGGGAGGGGGAGCCAGGCAGCAGTAAGGGAGGTGGAGCCAGGGAGCAGTAATGTAGGTGGAGCCAGCGAGCAGTAAGGGAGGGGGAGCCAGGGAGCAGTAAGGGAGGGGGAGCCAGCGAGCAGTAAGGGAGCAGTAAGGGAGGTGGAGCCAGGGAGTAGTAAGAGAGGGGGAGCCTGCGAGCAGTAAGGGAACAGTAAGGGGGCAGTAAGGGAGGGGGAGCCAGCGAGCAGTAAGGGAGCAGTAAGGGAGGTGGAGCCAGGGAGCAGTAAGGGAGGTGGAGCCAGCGAGTAGTAAGGGAGCAGTAAGGGAGGGGGAGCCACCGAGCAGAAAGGGAGGGGGAGCCAGCGAGCAGTAAGGGAGGGGGAGGGGGCAGTAAGGGAGCAGTAAGGGAGGTGGAGCCAGTGAGCAGTAAGGGAGGGGGAGCCAGGGAGCAGTAAAAGAGGTGGAGCCAGGGAGCAGTAAGGGAGCAGTAAGGGAGGTGGAGCCAGGGAGTAGTAAGGGAGGGGGAGCCTGCGAGCAGTAAGGGAGCAGTAAGGGAGGGGGAGCAGTAAGGGAGGGGGAGCCAGCGAGCATTAAGGGAGGGGGAGCCAGCGAGCAGTAAGGGAACAGTAAGGGGGCAGTAAGGGAGGGGGAGCCAGCGAGCAGTACGGGAGCAGTAAGGGAGGTGGAGCAAGGGAGCAGTAAGGGAGGTGGAGCCAGCGAAAAGTAAGGGAGGGGGAGCCAGCGAGTAGTAAGGGAGCAGTAAGGGAGGGGGAGTCAGCGAGCAGTAAGGGAGGGGGAGCCAGCGAGCAGTAAGGGAGCAGTAAGGGAGGTGGAGCCAGCGAGCAGTAAGGGAGGGGGAGGGGGCAGTAAGCGAGCAGTAGGGGAGGGCGAGCCAGCGAGCAGTAAGGGAACAGGGGCCAGCGAGCAGTAAGGGAGGGGGAGCAGGCGAGCAGTAAGGGAGCAGTAAGGGAGGTGGAGCCAGGGAGCAGTAAGGGAGGGGGAGCCAGCGAGCAGTAAGGCAGCAGTAAGGGAGGGGGAGCCAATGAGCAGTAAGGGAGCATTAAGGGAGGTGGAGCCAGCGAGCAGTAAGGGCGGGGGAGCCAGCGAGCAGTAAGGGAGCAAAAAGGGAGCAGTAAGGGAGGGGGAGCAGTAAGGGAGGGGGGAGCCAGCGAGCAGTAAGGGAGGGGGAGCCAGCGAGCAGTAAGGGAACAGTAAGGGGGCAGTAAGGGAGGGGGAGCCAGCGAGCAGTACGGGAGCAGTAAGGGAGGTGGAGCAAGGGAGCAGTAAGGGAGGTGGAGCCAGCGAAAAGTAAGGGAGGGGGAGCCAGCGAGTAGTAAGGGAGCAGTAAGGGAGGGGGAGTCAGCGAGCAGTAAGGGAGGGGGAGCCAGCGAGCAGTAAGGGAGCAGTAAGGGAGGTGGAGCCAGCGAGCAGTAAGGGAGGGGGAGGGGGCAGTAAGGGAGGTGGAGCAAGCCAGCAGTAAGGGAGGGGGAGGGGGCAGTAAGCGAGCAGTAGGGGAGGGGGAGCCAGCGAGCAGTAAGGGATCAGTAAGGGAGCAGTAAGGGAGGGGGAGCCAGGGAGCAGTAAAAGAGGTGGAGCCAGGGAGTAGTAAGGGAGTTTGAGCCAGCGAGCAGTAAGGGAGGGGGAGCCAGGCAGCAGTAAGGAAGGTGGAGCCAGGGAGCAGTAAGGTAGGTGGAGCCAGCGAGCAGTAAGGGAGGGGGAGCCAGGCAGCAGTAAGGGAGGTGGAGCCAGGGAGCAGTAAGGGAGGTGGAGCCAGCGAGCAGTAAGGGAGGTGGAACCAGCGAGCAGTAAGGGAGCAGTAAGGGAGGTGGAGCCAGGGAGCAGTAAGGGAGGGGGAGCCAGCGAGCAGTAAGGCAGCAGTAAGGGAGGGGGAGCCAATGAGCAGTAAGGGAGCATTAAGGGAGGTGGAGCCAGCGAGCAGTAAGGGAGGGGGAGCCAGCGAGCAGTAAGGGAGCAAAAAGGGAGCAGTAAGGGAGGGGGAGCAGTAAGGGAGGGGGGAGCCAGCGAGCAGTAAGGGAGGGGGAGCCAGCGAGCAGTAAGGGAGGGGGAGCCAGGGAGCAGTAAGGGAGCAGTAAGGGAGGTGGAGCCAGGGAGTAGTAAGGGAGGGGGAGCCTGCGAGCAGTAAGGGAGCAGTAAGGGAGGGGGAGCAGTAAGGGAGGTGGAGCCAGCGAGCAGTAAGGGAGGGGGAGGGGGCAGTAAGCGAGCAGTAGGGGAGGGCGAGCCAGCGAGCAGTAAGGGAGCAGTAAGGGAGGGGGAGCAGTAAGGGAGGGGGAGCCAGCGAGCAGTAAGGGAGCGGTAAGGGAGGTGGAGCCAGCGAGCAGTAAGGGAGGTGGAGCAAGCAAGCAGTAAGGGAGGTGGAGCCTGCGAGCAGTAAGCGAGGGGGAGCCAGCGAGCAGTAAGGGAGCAGTAAGGGAGGGGGAGCCAGCGAGCAGTAAGGGAGGGGGAGGGGGAAGTAAGGGAGCAGTAAGGGAGGTGGAGCCAGCGAGCAGTAAGGGAGGGGGAGCCAGGGAGTAGTAAAAGAGGTGGAGCCAGGGAGCAGTAAGGGAGTTTGAGCCAGCGAGCAGTAAGGGAGGGGGAGCCAGGCAGCAGTAAGGGAGGTGGAGCCAGGGAGCAGTAAGGTAGGTGGAGCCAGCGAGCAGTAAGGGAGGGGGAGCCAGCGAGCAGTAAGGGAGCAGTAAGGGAGGTGGAACCAGCGAGCAGTAAGGGAGGGGGAGCCAATGAGCAGTAAGGGAGGGGGAGCCAGCGAGCAGTAAGGGAGGGGGAGCCAGCGAGCAGTAAGGGAGCAGTAAGGGAGGTGGAACCAGCGAGCAGTAAGGGAGCAGTAAGGGAGGGGGAACCAGCGAGCAGTAAGGGAGCAGTAAGGGAGGTGAGCCAGGGAGCAGTAAGGGAGGTGGAGCCAGCGAAAAGTAAGGGAGGGGGAGCCAGCGAGTAGTAAGGGAGCAGTAAGGGAGGGGGAACCAGCGAGCAGTAAGGGAGGTGGAGCCAGGGAGTAGTAAGGGAGGGGGAGCCTGCGAGTAGTAAGGGAGGGGGAGCCAGCGAGCAGTAAGGGAGCAGTAAGGGAGGGGGAACCAGCGAGCAGTAAGGGAGGTGGAGCCAGCGAGCAGTAAGGGAGGGGGAGGGGGCAGTAAGGGAGGTGGAGCAAGCCAGCAGTAAGGGAGGGGGAGGGGGCAGTAAGCGAGCAGTAGGGGAGCAGTAAGGGAGGGGGAGCAGTAAGGGAGGTGGAGCCAGGGAGCAATGAGGGAGGTGGAGCCAGGGAGCAGTAAGCGAGTAGTAAGGGAGGTGGAGCCAGGGAGCAGTAAGGGAGGTGGAGCCAGCGAAAAGTAAGGGAGGGGGAGCCAGCGAGCAGTAAGGCAGCAAAGGAGCAGAAAGGGAGGGGGAGCCAATGAGCAGTAAGGGAGCATTAAAGGAGGTGGAGCCAGGGAGCAGTAAGGGAGCAGTAAGGGAGCAGTAAGGGAGGGGGAGCAGTAAGGGAGGGGGAGCCAGCGAGCAGTAACGGAGGTGGAGCCAGGGAGCAGTAAGGAAGGGGGAGCCAGCGAGCAGTAAGGGAGCAGTAAGGGAGCAGTAAGGGAGGGGGAGCCAGCGAGCAGTAAGGGAGGGGGAGCCAGCGAGCAGTAAGGGAGCAGTAAGGGAGGTGGAGCAAGGGAGTAGTAAGGGAGGTGGAGCCAGCGAAAAGTAAGGGAGGGGGAGCCAGCGAGCAGTAAGGGAGCAGTAAGGGAGGGGGAACCAGCGAGCAGTAAGGGAGCAGTAAGGGAGGTGGAGCCAGGGAGTAGTAAGGGAGGGGGAACAAGCGAGCAGTAAGGGAGCAGTAAGGGAGGTGGAGCCAGGGAGCAATAAGGGAGGTGGAGCCAGGGAGCAGTAAGCGAGCAGTAAGGGAGGTGGAGCAGGGGAGCAGTAAGGGAGTTTGAGCCAGCGAGCAGTAAGGGAGGGGGAGCCAGGCAGCAGTAAGGGAGGTGGAGCCAGGGAGCAGTAATGTAGGTGGAGCCAGCGAGCAGTAAGGGAGGGGGAGCCAGGCAGCAGTAAAGGAGGTGGAGCCAGGGAGCAGAAAGGTAGGTGGAGCCAGCGAGCAGTAAGGGAGGTGGAACCAGCGAGCAGTAAGGGAGCAGTAAGGGAGGTGGAGCCAGGGAGCAGTAAGGGAGGGGGAGCCAGCGAGCAGTAAGGCAGCAGTAAGGGAGCAGTAAGGGAGGGGGAGCCAATGAGCAGTAAGGGAGCATTAAGGGAGGTGGAGCCAGGGAGCAGTAAGGGAGGTGGAGCCAGGGAGCAGTAAGGGAGTTGGAGCAAGCGAGTAGTAAGGGAGGTGGAGCTAGGGAGCAGTAAGGGAGGGATAGCCAGCGAGCAGTAAGGGAGCAGTAAGGGAGGTGGAGGCAGCGAGCAGTAAGGGAGGGGGAGCCAGCGAGCAGTACGGGAGGGGGAGCAAGCGAGCAGTAAGGGAGGTGGAGCCAGCGAGCAGTAAGGGAGCAGTAAGGGAGGTGGAGCCAAGGAGCAGTAAGGGAGGTGGAGCCAGCGAGCAGTAAGGGAGAGGGAGCCATCGAGCAGTAAGGGATGGGGAGCCAGCGAGTAGTAAGGGAGAAGTAAGGGAGTAGTAAGGGAGGTGGAGCCAGCGAGCAGTAAGGGAGCAGTAAGGGAGCAGTAAGGGAGGTGGAGCCAGCGAGTAGTAAGGGAGGTGGAGCTAGGGAGCAGTAAGGGAGGGGGAGCCAGCGAGCAGTAAGGGAGCAGTAAGGGAGGTGGAGGCAGCGAGCAGTAAGGGAGGGGGAGCCAGCGAGCAGTAAGGGAGGGGGAGCAAGCGAGCAGTAAGGGAGGTGGAGCCAGCGAGCAGTAAGGGAGTAGTAAGGGAGGTGGAGCCAGCGAGCAGTAAGGGAGCAGTAAGGGAGAAGTAAGGGAGGTGGAGCCAGCGAGTAGTAAGGGAGGTGGAGCCAGCAAGCAGTAAGGGAGCGGGAGCCAGCGAGCAGTAAGGGAGGGGGAGCCAGCGAGCAGTAAGGGAGGAGTAAGGGAGAGGGAGCCATCGAGCAGTAAGGGATAGGGAGCCAGGGAGCAGTAAGGGAGCAGTAAGGGAGGTGGAGCCAGGGAGCAGTAAGGGAGGGGGAGCCAGCGAGCAGTAAGGGAGTTTGAGCCAGCGAGCAGTAAGGGAGGGGGAGCCAGGAAGCAGTAAGGGAGGTGGAGCCAGGGAGCAGTAATGTAGTTGGAGCCAGCGAGCAGTAAGGGAGGGGGAGCCAGGCAGCAGTAAAGGAGGTGGAGCCAGGGAGCAGAAAGGTAGGTGGAGACAGCGAGCAGTAAGGGAGGTGGAACCAGCGAGCAGTAAGGGAGCAGTAAGGGAGGTGGAGCCAGGGAGCAGTAAGGGAGGGGGAGCCAGCGAGCAGTAAGGCAGCAGTAAGGGAGCAGTAAGGGAGGGGGAGCCAATGAGCAGTAAGGGAGCATTAAGGGAGGTGGAGCCAGGGAGCAGTAAGGGAGGTGGAGCCAGGGAGCAGTAAGGGAGGGGGAGCCAGCGAGCAGTAAGGGAGCAGTAAGGGAGGGGGAGCCAGCGAGCAGTAAGGGAGCAGTAAGGGAGCAGTAAGGGAGGGGGAGCAATAAGGGAGGTGGAGCCAGCCAGCAGTAAGGGAGGGGGAGCCAGCGAGCAGTAAGGGAGCAGTAAGGGAGGGGGAGCCAGCGAGCAGTAAGGGAGGGGGAAGGGGCAGTAAGGGAGCAGTAAGGGAGGTGGAGGCAGCGAGCAGTAAGGGAGGGGGAGCCAGCGAGCAGTAAGGGAGGGGGAGCAAGCGAGCAGTAAGGGAGGTGGAGCCAGCGAGCAGTAAGGGAGTAGTAAGGGAGGTGGAGCCAGCGAGCAGTAAGGGAGCAGTAAGGGAGAAGTAAGGGAGGTGGAGCCAGCGAGTAGTAAGGGAGGTGGAGCCAGCAAGCAGTAAGGGAGCGGGAGCCAGCGAGCAGTAAGGGAGGGGGAGCCAGCGAGCAGTAAGGGAGGAGTAAGGGAGAGGGAGCCATCGAGCAGTAAGGGATAGGGAGCCAGGGAGCAGTAAGGGAGCAGTAAGGGAGGTGGAGCCAGGGAGCAGTAAGGGAGGGGGAGCCAGCGAGCAGTGAGGGAGCAGTAAGGGAGGGGGAACCAGCGAGCAGTAAGGGAGCAGTAAGGGAGGTGGAGCTGCTCCCTTACTGCTCGCTGGGAGCCAGCGAGCAGTAAGGGAGGGGGAGCAAGCGAGCAGTAAGGGAGAAGTAAGGGAGGTGGAGCCAGCGAAAAGTAAGGGAGGGGGAGCCAGCGAGCAGTAAGGCAGCAAGGGAGCAGTAAGGGAGGGGGAGCCAATGAGCAGTAAGGGAGCATTAAAGGAGGTGGAGCCAGGGAGCAGTAAGGGAGGGGGAACCAGGGAGCAGTAAGGGAGGGGGAGCCAGCGAGCAGTACGGGAGGTGGAGCCAGCGAGCAGTAAGGGAGGGGGAGCCAGCGAGCAGTAAGGGAGCAGTAAGGGAGGGGGAACCAGCGAGCAGTAAGGGAGCAGTAAGGGAGGTGGAGCCAGGGATTAGTAAGGGAGGGGGAGCTTGCGAGCAGTAAGGGAGGGGGAGCCAGCGAGCAGTAAGGGAGAAGTAAGGGGGCAGTAAGGGAGGTGGAGCCAGGGAGCATTAAGGGAGGTGGAGCCAGGGACCAGTAAGGGAGGGGGAGCCAGCGAGCAGTAAGGGAGCAGTAAGGGAGGGGGAGCAAGCGAGCAGTAAGGGAGGGGGAAGGGGCAGTAAGGGAGCAGTAAGGGAGGTGGAGCCAGGGAGCAGTAAGGGAGTTTGAGCCAGCGAGCAGTAAGGGAGGGGGAGCCAGGAAGCAGTAAGGGAGGTGGAGCCAGGGAGCAGTAATGTAGTTGGAGCCAGCGAGCAGTAAGGGAGGGGGAGCCAGGCAGCAGTAAAGGAGGTGGAGCCAGGGAGCAGAAAGGTAGGTGGAGACAGCGAGCAGTAAGGGAGGTGGAACCAGCGAGCAGTAAGGGAGCAGTAAGGGAGGTGGAGCCAGGGAGCAGTAAGGGAGGGGGAGCCAGCGAGCAGTAAGGCAGCAGTAAGGGAGCAGTAAGGGAGGGGGAGCCAATGAGCAGTAAGGGAGCATTAAGGGAGGTGGAGCCAGGGAGCAGTAAGGGAGGTGGAGCCAGGGAGCAGTAAGGGAGGGGGAGCCAGGGAGCAGTAAGGGAGGGGGAGCCAGCGAGCAGTAAGGGAGCAGTAAGGGAGGGGGAGCCAGCGAGCAGTAAGGGAGCAGTAAGGGAGCAGTAAGGGAGGGGGAGCAATAAGGGAGGTGGAGCCAGCCAGCAGTAAGGGAGGGGGAGGGGGCAGTAAGCGAGCAGTAGGGGAGGGGGAGCCAGCGAGCAGTAAGGGAGCAGTAAGGGAGCGGGAGCCAGCGAGCAGTAAGGGAGCAGTAAGGGAGCAGTAAGGGAGGGGGAGCCAGCGAGCATTAAGGGAGGGGGAGCCAGGTAGCAGTAAGGGAGGGGGAGCCATCGAGCAGTAAGGGAGCAGTAAGGGAGGTGGAGCCAGGGAGTAGTAAGAGAGGGGGAGCCTGCAAGCAGTAAGGGAACAGTAAGGGGGCAGTAAGGGAGGGGGAGCCAGCGAGCAGTAAGGGAGCAGTAAGGGAGGTGGAGCCAGGGAGCAGTAAGGGAGGTGGAGCCAGCGAAAAGTAAGGGAGGGGGAGCCAGCGAGTAGTAAGGGAGCAGTAAGGGAGGGGGAGCCACCGAGCAGAAAGGGAGGGGGAGCCAGCGAGCAGTAAGGGAGGGGGAGGGGGCAGTAAGGGAGCAGTAAGGGAGGTGGAGCCAGTGAGCAGTAAGGGAGGGGGAGCCAGGGAGCAGTAAAAGAGGTGGAGCCAGGGAGCAGTAAGGGAGTTTGAGCCAGCGAGCAGTAAGGGAGGGGGAGCCAGGCAGCAGTAAGGGAGGTGGAGCAGGGGAGCAGTAAGGTAGGTGGAGCCAGCGAGCAGTAAGGGAGGGGGAGCCAGGCAGCAGTAAGGGAGGTGGAACCAGCGAGTAGTAAGGGAGGGGGAGGGGGCAGTAAGGGAGGTGGAGCAAGCCAGCAGTAAGGGAGGGGGAGGGGGCGGTAAGCGAGCAGTAGGGGAGGGGGAGCCAGCGAGCAGTAAGGGAGGGGGAGCCAGCGAGCAGTAAGGGAGCAAAAAGGGAGCAGTAAGGGAGGGGGGGAGCCAGCGATCAGTAAGGGAGGGGGAGCCAATGAGCAGTAAAAGAGCAGCAAGGGAGGCGGGGCAAGCGAGCAGTAAGGGAGGGGGAGCCAGGGAGCAGTAAGGGAGGGGGAGCCAGCGAACAGTAAGGGAGCAGTAAGGGAGGTGGAGCCAGGGAGTAGTAAGGGAGGGGGAGCCTGCGAGTAGTAAGGGAGGGGGAGCCAGTGAGCAGTAAGGGAGCAGTAAGGGGGCAGTAAGGGAGGGGGAGCCAGGCAGCAGTAAGGGAGGTGGAGCAGGGGAGCAGTAAGGTAGGTGGAGCCAGCGAGCAGTAAGGGAGGGGGAGCCAGGCAGCAGTAAGGGAGGTGGAGCCAGGGAGCAGTAAGGTAGGTGGAGCCAGCGAGCAGTAAGGGAGGTGGAACCAGCGAGCAGTAAGGGAGCAGTAAGGGAGGTGGAGCCAGGGAGCAGTAAGGGAGGGGGAGCCAGCGAGAAGTAAGGCAGCAGTAAGGGAGCAGTAAGGGAGGGGGAGCCAATGAGCAGTAAGGGAGCATTAAGGGAGGTGGAGCCAGCGAGCAGTAAGGGAGGGGGAGCCAGCGAGCAGTAAGGGAGCAAAAAGGGAGCAGTAAGGGAGGGGGAGCAGTAAGGGAGGGGGGGAGCCAGCGATCAGTAAGGGAGGGGGAGCAAATGAGCAGAAAAAGAGCAGCAAGGGAGGCGGGGCAAGCGAGCAGTAAGGGAGGGGGAGCCAGGGAGCAGTAAGGGAGCAGTAAGGGAGGTGGAGCCAGGGAGTAGTAAGGGAGGGGGAGCCTGCGAGCAGTAAGGGAGCAGAAAGGGAGGGGGAGCAGTAAGGGAGGTGGAGCCAGGGAGTAGTAAGGGAGGGGGAGCCTGCGAGCAGTAAGGGAGCAGTAAGGGAGGGGGAGCAGTAAGGGAGGGGGAGCCAGCGAGCATTAAGGGAGGGGGAGCCAGCGAGCAGTAAGGGAACAGTAAGGGGGCAGTAAGGGAGGGGGAGCCAGCGAGCAGTACGGGAGCAGTAAGGGAGGTGGAGCAAGGGAGCAGTAAGGGAGGTGGAGCCAGCGAAAAGTAAGGGAGGGGGAGCCAGCGAGTAGTAAGGGAGCAGTAAGGGAGGGGGAGTCAGCGAGCAGTAAGGGAGGGGGAGCCAGCGAGCAGTAAGGGAGCAGTAAGGGAGGTGGAGCCAGCGAGCAGTAAGGGAGGGGGAGGGGGCAGTAAGCGAGCAGTAGGGGAGGGCGAGCCAGCGAGCAGTAAGGGAACAGGGGCCAGCGAGCAGTAAGGGAGGGGGAGCAGGCGAGCAGTAAGGGAGCAGTAAGGGAGGTGGAGCCAGGGAGCAGTAAGGGAGGGGGAGCCAGCGAGCAGTAAGGCAGCAGTAAGGGAGGGGGAGCCAATGAGCAGTAAGGGAGCATTAAGGGAGGTGGAGCCAGCGAGCAGTAAGGGCGGGGGAGCCAGCGAGCAGTAAGGGAGCAAAAAGGGAGCAGTAAGGGAGGGGGAGCAGTAAGGGAGGGGGGAGCCAGCGAGCAGTAAGGGAGGGGGAGCCAGCGAGCAGTAAGGGAACAGTAAGGGGGCAGTAAGGGAGGGGGAGCCAGCGAGCAGTACGGGAGCAGTAAGGGAGGTGGAGCAAGGGAGCAGTAAGGGAGGTGGAGCCAGCGAAAAGTAAGGGAGGGGGAGCCAGCGAGTAGTAAGGGAGCAGTAAGGGAGGGGGAGTCAGCGAGCAGTAAGGGAGGGGGAGCCAGCGAGCAGTAAGGGAGCAGTAAGGGAGGTGGAGCCAGCGAGCAGTAAGGGAGGGGGAGGGGGCAGTAAGGGAGGTGGAGCAAGCCAGCAGTAAGGGAGGGGGAGGGGGCAGTAAGCGAGCAGTAGGGGAGGGGGAGCCAGCGAGCAGTAAGAGATCAGTAAGGGAGCAGTAAGGGAGGGGGAGCCAGGGAGCAGTAAAAGAGGTGGAGCCAGGGAGTAGTAAGGGA
Source organism: Neolamprologus brichardi (assembly GCF_056152115.1). Taxonomy (NCBI): domain Eukaryota; kingdom Metazoa; phylum Chordata; class Actinopteri; order Cichliformes; family Cichlidae; genus Neolamprologus; species Neolamprologus brichardi. The sequence continues at coordinate 87,689 of NW_028270059.1, forward strand.
GTTTGAGCCAGCGAGCAGTAAGGGAGGGGGAGCCAGGCAGCAGTAAGGAAGGTGGAGCCAGGGAGCAGTAAGGTAGGTGGAGCCAGCGAGCAGTAAGGGAGGGGGAGCCAGGCAGCAGTAAGGGAGGTGGAGCCAGGGAGCAGTAAGGTAGGTGGAGCCAGCGAGCAGTAAGGGAGGTGGAACCAGCGAGCAGTAAGGGAGCAGTAAGGGAGGTGGAGCCAGGGAGCAGTAAGGGAGGGGGAGCCAGCGAGCAGTAAGGCAGCAGTAAGGGAGGGGGAGCCAATGAGCAGTAAGGGAGCATTAAGGGAGGTGGAGCCAGCGAGCAGTAAGGGAGGGGGAGCCAGCGAGCAGTAAGGGAGCAAAAAGGGAGCAGTAAGGGAGGGGGAGCAGTAAGGGAGGGGGGAGCCAGCGAGCAGTAAGGGAGGGGGAGCCAGCGAGCAGTAAGGGAGGGGGAGCCAGGGAGCAGTAAGGGAGCAGTAAGGGAGGTGGAGCCAGGGAGTAGTAAGGGAGGGGGAGCCTGCGAGCAGTAAGGGAGCAGTAAGGGAGGGGGAGCAGTAAGGGAGGTGGAGCCAGCGAGCAGTAAGGGAGGGGGAGGGGGCAGTAAGCGAGCAGTAGGGGAGGGCGAGCCAGCGAGCAGTAAGGGAGCGGTAAGGGAGGGGGAGCAGTAAGGGAGGGGGAGCCAGCGAGCAGTAAGGGAGCGGTAAGGGAGGTGGAGCCAGCGAGCAGTAAGGGAGGTGGAGCAAGCAAGCAGTAAGGGAGGTGGAGCCTGCGAGCAGTAAGCGAGGGGGAGCCAGCGAGCAGTAAGGGAGCAGTAAGGGAGGGGGAGCCAGCGAGCAGTAAGGGAGGGGGAGGGGGAAGTAAGGGAGCAGTAAGGGAGGTGGAGCCAGCGAGCAGTAAGGGAGGGGGAGCCAGGGAGTAGTAAAAGAGGTGGAGCCAGGGAGCAGTAAGGGAGTTTGAGCCAGCGAGCAGTAAGGGAGGGGGAGCCAGGCAGCAGTAAGGGAGGTGGAGCCAGGGAGCAGTAAGGTAGGTGGAGCCAGCGAGCAGTAAGGGAGGGGGAGCCAGCGAGCAGTAAGGGAGCAGTAAGGGAGGTGGAACCAGCGAGCAGTAAGGGAGGGGGAGCCAATGAGCAGTAAGGGAGGGGGAGCCAGCGAGCAGTAAGGGAGGGGGAGCCAGCGAGCAGTAAGGGAGCAGTAAGGGAGGTGGAACCAGCGAGCAGTAAGGGAGCAGTAAGGGAGGGGGAACCAGCGAGCAGTAAGGGAGCAGTAAGGGAGGTGAGCCAGGGAGCAGTAAGGGAGGTGGAGCCAGCGAAAAGTAAGGGAGGGGGAGCCAGCGAGTAGTAAGGGAGCAGTAAGGGAGGGGGAACCAGCGAGCAGTAAGGGAGGTGGAGCCAGGGAGTAGTAAGGGAGGGGGAGCCTGCGAGTAGTAAGGGAGGGGGAGCCAGCGAGCAGTAAGGGAGCAGTAAGGGAGGGGGAACCAGCGAGCAGTAAGGGAGGTGGAGCCAGCGAGCAGTAAGGGAGGGGGAGGGGGCAGTAAGGGAGGTGGAGCAAGCCAGCAGTAAGGGAGGGGGAGGGGGCAGTAAGCGAGCAGTAGGGGAGCAGTAAGGGAGGGGGAGCAGTAAGGGAGGTGGAGCCAGGGAGCAATGAGGGAGGTGGAGCCAGGGAGCAGTAAGCGAGTAGTAAGGGAGGTGGAGCCAGGGAGCAGTAAGGGAGGTGGAGCCAGCGAAAAGTAAGGGAGGGGGAGCCAGCGAGCAGTAAGGCAGCAAGGGAGCAGAAAGGGAGGGGGAGCCAATGAGCAGTAAGGGAGCATTAAAGGAGGTGGAGCCAGGGAGCAGTAAGGGAGCAGTAAGGGAGCAGTAAGGGAGGGGGAGCAGTAAGGGAGGGGGAGCCAGCGAGCAGTAACGGAGGTGGAGCCAGGGAGCAGTAAGGGAGGGGGAGCCAGCGAGCAGTAAGGGAGCAGTAAGGGAGCAGTAAGGGAGGGGGAGCCAGCGAGCAGTAAGGGAGGGGGAGCCAGCGAGCAGTAAGGGAGCAGTAAGGGAGGTGGAGCCAGGGAGTAGTAAGGGAGGTGGAGCCAGCGAAAAGTAAGGGAGGGGGAGCCACCGAGCAGTAAGGGAGCAGTAAGGGAGGGGGAACCAGCGAGCAGTAAGGGAGCAGTAAGGGAGGTGGAGCCAGGGAGTAGTAAGGGAGGGGGAACAAGCGAGCAGTAAGGGAGCAGTAAGGGAGGTGGAGCCAGGGAGCAATAAGGGAGGTGGAGCCAGGGAGCAGTAAGCGAGCAGTAAGGGAGGTGGAGCAGGGGAGCAGTAAGGGAGGTGGAGCCAGCGAAAAGTAAGGGAGGGGGAGCCAGCGAGCAGTAAGGCAGCAAGGGAGCAGTAAGGGAGGGGGAGCCAATGAGCAGTAAGGGAGCATTAAAGGAGGTGGAGCCAGGGAGCAGTAAGGGAGCAGTAAGGGAGCAGTAAGGGAGGGGGAGCAGTAACGGAGGTGGAGCCAGGGAGCAGTAAGGGAGGGGGAGCCAGCGAGCAGTAAGGGAGCAGTAAGGGAGCAGTAAGGGAGGGGGAGCCAGCGAGCATTAAGGGAGGGGGAGCCAGGGAGCAGTAAGGGAGGGGGAGCCAGCGAGCAGAAAGGGAGCAGTAAGGGAGGTGGAGCCAGGGAGCAGTAAGGGAGGTGGAGCCAGCGAAAAGTAAGGGAGGGGGAGCCAGCGAGCAGTAAGGGAGCAGTAAGGGAGGTGGAGCCAGCGAGCAATAAGGGAGGTGGAGCCAGGGAGCAGTAAGCGAGCAGTAAGGGAGGTGGAGCCAGGGAGCAGTAAGGAAGGTGGAGCCAGCGAAAAGTAAGGGAGGGGGAGCCAGCGAGCAGTAAGGCAGCAGTAAGGGGGCAGTAAGGGAGGGGGACCCAGCGAGCAGTAAGGGAGCAGTAAGGGAGGGGGAACCAGCGAGCAGTAAGGGAGCAGTAAGGGAGGTTGAGCCAGGGAGTAGTAAGGGAGGGGGAGCCTGCGAGCAGTAAGGGAGGGGAGCCAGCGAGCAGTAAGGGAGCAGTAAGGGGGCAGTAAGGGAGGGGGAGCCAGCGAGCAGTAAGGCAGCAATAAGGGAGCAGTAAGGGAGGGGGAGCTAATGAGCAGTAAGGGAGCAGTAAGGAGGGGGAGCCAATGAGCAGGAAGGGAGCATTAAGGGAGGTGGAGCAAGGGAGCAGTAAGGGAGGGGGAGCCAGCGAGCAGTAAGGGAGCGGTAAGGAGGTGGAGCCAGCGAGCGGTAAGGGAGGGGGAGCCAGCGAGCAGTAAGGGAGCATGAAGGGAGGTGGAGCCAGGGAGCAGTAAGGGAGGGGGAGCCAGCGAACAGTAAGGGAGCAGTAAGGGAGGTGGAGCAAGGAGCAGTATGGGAGTTGGAGCCAGGGAGCAGTAAGGGAGGTGGAGCCAGCGTGCAGTAAGGGAGGGGGAGCCAGCGAGCAGTAAGGGAGCAGTAAGGGAGGGGGAGCCAGCGAACAGTAAGGGAATAGTAAGGGAGGTGGAGCCAGCGAGCAGTAAGGGAGGGGGAGCCAGCGAGCAGTAAGGGAGCAGTAAGGGAGGGGGAACCAGCGAGCAGTAAGGGAGCAGTAAGGGAGGTGGAGCCAGGGAGTAGTAAGGGAGGGGGAGACTGCGAGCAGTGAGGGAGCATTAAGGGAGGGGAATTCAGCGAGCAGTAAGGGAGCAGTAAGGGAGGGGGAGCAGTAAGGAGGTGGAGCCAGCGAGCAGTAAGGGAGGGGGAGGGGGAAGAAAGCGAGCAGTAGGGGAGGGGGAGCCAGCGAGCAGTAAGGGAGCAGTAAGGGAGGGGGAGCCAGCGAGCAGTAAGGGAGCAGTAAGGGAGCAGTAAGGGAGCAGTAAGGGAGGGGGAGCAGAAGGGGAGGGGGAGCCAGCGAGCAGTAAGTGAGGTCGAGCCAGGGAGCAGTAAGGGAGGGGGATCCAGCGAGCAGTAAGGGAGCAGTAAGGGAGCAGTAAGGGAGCAGTAAGGGAGGGGGAGCCAGCGAGCATTAAGGGAGGGGGAGCCAGGGAGCAGTAAGGGAGGGGGAGCCAGCGAGCAGTAAGGGAGCAGTAAGGGAGGTGGAGCCAGGGAGTAGTAAGGGAGGGGAGCCTGCGAGCAGTAAGGGAGGGGGACTCAGCGAGCAGTAAGGGAGCAGTAAGGGACGTGGAGCCAGGGAGTAGTAAGGGAGGGGGAGCCCACGAGCAGTAAGGGAGGGGGAGCCAGCGAGCAGTAAGGGAGTAGTAAGGGGGCAGTAAGGGAGGTGGAGCCAGCGAGCAGTAAGGCAGCAAGGGAGCAGTAAGGGAGGGGGAGCCAATGAGCAGTAAGGGAGCATTAAAGGAGGTGGAGCCAGCGAAAAGTAAGGGAGGGGGAGCCAGCGAGCAGTAAGGGAGCAGTAAGGGAGGGGAGGCAGAAGGGGAGGGGGAGCCAGCGAGCAGTAAGTGAGGTCGAGCCAGGGAGCAGTAAGGGAGGGGGATCCAGCGAGCAGTAAGGGAGCAGTAAGGGAGCAGTAAGGGAGCAGTAAGGGAGCAGTAAGGGAGGGGGAGCCAGCGAGCATTAAGGGAGGGGGAGCCTGCGAGCAGTAAGGGAGGGGGACTCAGCGAGCAGTAAGGGAGCAGTAAGGGACGTGGAGCCAGGGAGTAGTAAGGGAGGGGGAGCCCACGAGCAGTAAGGGAGGGGGAGCCAGCGAGCAGTAAGGGAGTAGTAAGGGGGCAGTAAGGGAGGTGGAGCCAGCGAGCAGTAAGGCAGCAAGGGAGCAGTAAGGGAGGGGGAGCCAGCGAGCAGTAACGGAGGTGGAGCCAGGGAGCAGTAAGGGAGGGGGAGCCAGGGAGCAGTAAGGGAGGGGAGCCAGCGAGCAGTAAGGGAGCAGTAAGGGAGGTGGAGCCAGCGAGCAGTAAGGGAGGGGGAGCAAGCGAGCAGTAAGGGAGCAGTAAGGGAGGGGGAGCAGTAAGGGAGGGGGAGCCAGCGAGCAGTAATGGAGGGGGAGCCAGCGAGCATTAAGGGAGGGGGAGCCAGGGAGCAGTAAGGGAGGGGGAGCCAGCGAGCAGTAAGGGAGCAGTAAGGGAGGTGGAGCCAGGGAGTAGTAAGGGAGGTGGAGCCAGCGAAAAGTAAGGGAGGGGGAGCCAGCGAGCAGTAAGGGAGGGGGAGCAAGCGAGCAGTAAGGGAGCAGTAAGGGAGGGGGAACCTGCGAGCAGTAAGGGAGCAGTAAGGGAGGTGGAGCCAGGGAGTAGTAAGGGAGGGGGAACAAGCGAGCAGTAAGGGAGGTGGAGCCAGCGAGCAGTAAGGAGGTGGAGCCAGGGAGCAGTAAGGGAGCAGTAAGGGAGTTTGAGCCAGCGAGCAGTAAGGGAGGGAGAGCCAGGCAGCAGTAAGGGAGGTGGAGCCAGCGAGCAGTAAGAGAGCAGTAAGGGAGGGGGAGCCAGCGAGAAGTAAGAGAGCAGTAAGGGAGGGGGAGCCAGCGAGCAGTAAGGGAGGGGGAGGGGGCAGTAAGGGAGCAGTAAGGGAGGTGGAGCCAGCGAGCAGTAAGAGAGGGGGAGCAAGGAAACAGTAAAAGAGGTGAAGCCAGGGAGCAGTAAGGGAAGGGGAGCC
>NW_028270060.1:0-55315 GCF_056152115.1 Neolamprologus brichardi
ATTGGCAAACCTTCTGGAGGAAACCTGGTCTTCTTAGGAGAGATGGCATCCATCCCACTTTGGATGGAGCAGCTCTCATTTCTAGAAATATGGACAAATTTATTAAACCCCTCAAAACATGACTATCCAGAGTTGGGACCAGGAAGCAGAGTTGCAGTCTTACACGCCTCTCTGCAGCTTCTCTCCTCCTGCTACCCCCCCAAAAACCCATCTCCATAGAGACTGTGTCTGCTTCCAAAAAGACAAAAAACAAACTAAAAACCAGCAACAAACAACTTAAACATTTACAAAGAAAGAACAATACAGTATCCACATCTGAACCAAAGAGTAAAACAGTGAAATGTGGATTATTAAATATTAGGTCTCTCTCCTCCAAGTCTCTGTTAGTACATGACTTAATAATTGATCAACAAATTGATTTACTCTGCCTTACAGAAACCTGGTTGCAGCAGGATGATTATGTTAGTTTAAATGAATCAACACCCCCGAGTCATTCTAACTACCAAAAATCTCGAAGCACAGGTCGAGGGGGTGGTGTGGCAGCAATTTTTCACACCAGTTTATTAATTAATGAAAGACCAAGACAGACTTTTAATTCATTTGAAAGCCTGATGCTTAGCATTGTCCACCCCAGCTGTGAAACTCAGAAACCAGTCTTACTTGTTATCATCTATCGTCCACCTGGGCCTTACACAGAGTTTCTGTCTGATTTCTCAGACTTTATATCTAATTTAGTTCTGAGCTCAGATAAAATAATTATTGTGGGTGATTTTAACATCCATGTTGATGCTAAAAATGACAGCCTCAACATGGCATTTAATCTGTTGTTAGACTCAATTGGTTTCTCTCAAAATGTAAAAGAACCCACCCACCACTTTAATCACACTCTAGATCTTGTTTTAACATATGGCATAGAAACTGAACATTTAACAGTGTTTCCTGAAAACCCTCTCCTGTCTGATCATTTCTTGATAACATTTACATTTACAATAATTGATTACGCAGCAGTGGAGAGTGGACTTTATCAAAGTAGATGTCTTTCTGAAAGCGCTGTAACTAAGTTTAAGAATATAATCCAGCCACTGTTATCATCGTCAATGCCCTGTACCAACATAGAGCAGAGCAGCTATCTGAACGCTACCCCAACAGAGGTCGATTATCTTGTTAATAATTTCACCTCCTCACTACGTACGACTCTGGATACTGTAGCTCCAGTGAAAACTAAGGTCTCTAATCAGAAGTACCTGACCCCGTGGTATAATTCTCAAACACGTACCCTAAAGCAGATGACTCGTAATCTGGAGAGGAAATGGCGTGTCACAAACTTAGAGGATCATCATTTAGCCTGGAGAAATAGTTTGTTGCTTTATAAGAAAGCCCTCCGCAAAGCCAGAACAGCTTACTACTCATCACTGATTGAAGAAAATAAGAACAACCCCAGGTTTCTCTTCAGCACTGTAGCCAGGCTGACAAAAAGTCAGAGCTCTTTTGAGCCAACCATCCCTTTAACGTTAACTAGTGATGACTCTTTTTCTCCAATTGATCTTTCTGAGTTAACTTCAATAATTACTTCCTCCAAACCATCAACGTGGTTTGGTTGTCTTTTAGACCCCATTCCTACAAAAGTGCTCAAAGAAGTCCTGCCATTAATTAATTCTTTGATCTTAAATATGATCAACCTATGTCTAATAATCGGCTATGTACCACAGGCCTTCAAGCTGGCTGTAGTTAAACCTTTACTCAAAAAGCCATCTCTAGACCCAGCAGTCTTAGCTAATTATAGGCCAATCTCCAACCTTCCTTTCATATCAAAAATCCTTGAAAGAGTAGTTGTCAAACAGCTAACAGATCATCTGCAGAGGAATGGTTTATTTGAAGAGTTTCAGTCAGGTTTCAGAGTTCATCACAGCACAGAAACAGCTTTAGTGAAGGTTACAAATGATCTTCTTATGGCCTCTGACAGTGGACTCATCTCTGTGCTTGTCCTTCTTGACCTTAGTGCAGCATTCGATACTGTTGACCATAATATCCTGTTAGAGCGATTAGAACATGCTGTAGGTATTACAGGTATTGCACTGCAGTGGTTTGTATCATATCTATCTAATAGACTCCAATTTGTGCATGTAAATGGAGAGTCCTCTTCACACACTGAGGTTAATTATGGAGTTCCACAGGGTTCAGTGCTAGGACCAATTCTGTTTACATTATACATGCTTCCCCTAGGCAGCATCATTAGAAGACATAGCATACATTTTCACTGCTATGCAGATGACACCCAGCTCTATCTGTCCATAAAGCCAGATAACACACACCAACTAGTTAAACTGCAGGAATGTCTTAAAGACATAAAGACTTGGATGGCCACTAACTTTCTGCTTCTTAACTCAGATAAAACTGAGGTCATTGTACTCGGCGCTGAAAAGCTTAGAAATATGGTATCTAACCAGATTCTTACTCTGGATGGCATTACCTTGGCCTCCAGTAACACTGTGAGGAACCTTGGAGTCATTTTTGACCAGGATATGTCCTTCAACGCACATATTAAACAAATTTGTAAGACTGCGTTCTTCCATTTGCGCAACATCTCTAAAATTAGAAATATCCTGTCTCAGAGTGACGCTGAAAAACTAGTTCATGCATTTATTACTTCCAGGCTGTACTACTGCAATTCATTATTATCAGGATGTCCAAAAAACTCACTGAAAAGCCTTCAGTTAATCCAAAATGCTGCAGCAAGAGTACTGACAGGGACTAGAAAGAGAGAGCATATTTCTCCTGTTTTGGCTTCCCTTCATTGGCTTCCTGTTAAATCCAGAATTGAATTCAAAATCCTGCTCCTCACATACAAGGTCTTAAATAATCAGGCCCCATCTTATCTTAATGACCTTGTAGTACCATATTACCCTATTAGAGCACTTCGCTCCCACTCTGCAGGCCTACTTGTTGTTCCTAGAGTATTTAAAAGTAGAATGGGAGGGAGAGCCTTCAGTTTTCAGGCCCCTCTTCTGTGGAACCAGCTTCCAGTTTGGATTCGGGAGACAGACACTATCTCTACTTTTAAGATTAAGGCGCTGTCACTTGGTGTTCGCTCGCTCTGTGGTATAGTATCGCTTCCTGTTCCTGCTCAAACACAGTGGTGTTTCTGAGTAGCTTATTTGCTTAGCAGTTTAATTAACAACTTTTAAATACATTCTTTTTTTTCCCACAGTATAACCTTCACGTGCTTCATCCGAAGCACACTTTCTGTGTACTCACTACCTAATTTATAGCCAAAGTATTCACTCACTGTCTCTGTACTGTTTCGCTAGCTTAGCTCGTAGCCGACCCGTTAGCACCATGGCTACTTCACCTGTCCCTTCTGCACTTTCTTGCTCATTGTGTCAGATGTTTAGTTACTCCTCGGCCTCCTTTAGCAGTAATGATATCTGTAACAAATGTAGCATATTTGCAGCTCTGGAGGCCAGGATTACTGATCTGGAGACTCGGCTTTGCACCCTTCTCTCACCCTTAGCTAGCCAGGCCCCTGTAGCTGGTGCAGCCGAAGATAGCGTAGGCCCCGCTAGCTGTTCCCCGGCAAATCCCAAGCAGCTGGGGAAAGACGGCTGGGTAACGGTGAGGAGGAAGCGTAGTCCTAAACAGAAGCCCCAGGTACACCACCAACCCGTTCATGTGTCTAACCGTTTTTCCCCACTCGGTGACACACCCGCTGGGGGTCAAACTCTGGTAATTGGTGATTCTGTTCTCAGACATGTGAAGCTAGAGACACCGGCAACCATAGTCAATTGTCTTCCAGGGGCCAGAGCAGGCGACATTGAAGGAAATTTAAAACTGCTGGCTAAGGGTAAACGTAAATTCAGTAAAATCATAATTCACGTCGGCAGTAATGACACCCGGTTACGCCAATCGGAGGTCACTAAAATCAATATTGAATCGGTGTGTAAGTTTGCCAAAACAATGTCGGACTCTGTAGTTTTCTCTGGTCCCCTCCCCAATCAGACCAGGAGTGACATGTTTAGCCGCATGTTCTCCTTAAATTGCTGGCTGTCTGAGTGGTGTCCCAGAAATGATGTGGGCTTCATAGATAATTGGCAAACCTTCTGGAGGAAACCTGGTCTTGTTAGGAGAGATGGCATCCATCCCACTTTGGATGGAGCAGCTCTCATTTCTAGAAATATGGACACGTACCCTAAAGCAGATGACTCGTAATCTGGAGAGGAAATGGCGTGTCACAAACTTAGAGGATCATCATTTAGCCTGGAGAAATAGTTTGTTGCTTTATAAGAAAGCCCTCCGCAAAGCCAGAACAGCTTACTACTCATCACTGATTGAAGAAAATAAGAACAACCCCAGGTTTCTCTTCAGCACTGTAGCCAGGCTGACAAAAAGTCAGAGCTCTTTTGAGCCAACCATCCCTTTAACGTTAACTAGTGATGACTTCATGAACTTCTTCACAAATAAAATTTTTATCATTAGAGAAAAAATTACCAATAATCATCCCACAGATGTAATATTATCTACAGCTACTCTTAGTTCCATTGATGTTAAGTTAGACTCTTTTTCTCCAATTAATCTTTCTGAGTTAACTTCAATAATTACTTCCTCCAAACCATCAACGTGTCTTTTAGACCCCATTCCTACAAAACTGCTCAAAGAAGTCCTGCCATTGATTAATTCTTCGATCTTATATATGATCAACCTATCTCTAATAATCGGCTATGTACCACAGGCCTTCAAGGTGGCTGCAGTTAAACCTTTACTCAAAAAGCCATCTCTAGACCCAGCAGTCTTAGCTAATTATAGGCCAATCTCCAACCTTCCTTTCATATCAAAAATCCTTGAAAGAGTAGTTGTCAAACAGCTAACAGATCATCTGCAGAGGAATGGTTTATTTGAAGAGTTTCAGTCAGGTTTCAGAGTTCATCACAGCACAGAAACAGCTTTAGTGAAGGTTACAAATGATCTTCGTGTGGCCTCTGACAGTGGACTCATCTCTGTGCTTGTCCTTCTTGACCTTAGTGCAGCGTTCGATACTGTTGACCATAATATCCTGTTAGAGCGATTAGAACATGCTGTAGGTATTACAGGTATTGCACTGCAGTGGTTTGTATCATATCTATCTAATAGACTCCAATTTGTGCATGTAAATGGAGAGTCCTCTTCACACACTGAGGTTAATTATGGAGTTCCACAGGGTTCAGTGCTAGGACCAATTCTGTTTACATTATACATGCTTCCCCTAGGCAGCATCATTAGAAGACATAGCATACATTTTCACTGCTATGCAGATGACACCCAGCTCTATCTGTCCATAAAGCCAGATAACACACACCAATTAGTTAAACTGCAGGAATGTCTTAAAGACATAAAGACCTGGATGGCCACTAACTTTCTGCTTCTTAACTCAGATAAAACTGAGGTCATTGTAATCGGCGCCGAAAAGCTTAGAAATATGGTATCTAACCAGATTCTTACTCTGGATGGCATTACCTTGGCCTCCAGTAACACTGTGAGGAACCTTGGAGTCATTTTTGACCAGGATATGTCCTTCAACGCACATATTAAACAAATATGTAAGACTGCGTTCTTCCATTTGCGCAACATCTCTAAAATTAGAAATATCCTGTCTCAGAGTGATGCTGAAAAACTAGTTCATGCATTTATTACTTCCAGGCTGGACTACTGCAATTCATTATTATCAGGATGTCCAAAAAACTCACTGAAAAGCCTTCAGTTAATCCAAAATGCTGCAGCAAGAGTACTGACAGGGACTAGAAAGAGAGAGCATATTTCTCCTGTTTTGGCTTCCCTTCATTGGCTTCCTGTTAAATCCAGAATTGAATTCAAAATCCTGCTCCTCACATACAAGGTCTTAAATAATCAGGCCCCATCTTATCTTAATGACCTTGTAGTACCATATTACCCTATTAGAGCACTTCGCTCCGACTCTGCAGGCCTACTTGTTGTTCCTAGAGTATTTAAAAGTAGAATGGGAGGGAGAGCCTTCAGTTTTCAGGCCCCTCTTCTGTGGAACCAGCTTCCAGTTTGGATTCGGGAGACAGACACTATCTCTACTTTTAAGATTAGGCTTAAAACTTTCCTTTTTGCTAAAGCATATAGTTAGGGCTGGACCAGGTGACCCTGAATCCTCCCTTAGTTATGCTGCAATAGATGTAGGCTGCCGGGGGATTCCCATGATGCATTGAGTTTTTCCTTTCCAGTCACCTTTCTCACTCACTATGTGTTAATAGACCTCTCTGTATTGAATCATATCTGTTATTAATCTCTGTCTCTCTTCCACAGCATGTCTTTTATCCTGTCTTCCTTCTCTCACCCCAACCGGTCGCAGCAGATGGCCGCCCCTCCCTGAGCCTGGTTCTGCCGGAGGTTTCTTCCTGTTAAAAGGGAGTTTTTCCTTCCCACTGTCGCCAAAGTGCTTGCTCATAGGGGGTCATATGACTGTTGGGCTTTTCTCTGTATCTATGAAGCGCCTTGAGGCGACATTTGTTGTGATTTGGCGCTATATAAATAAAATTGAATTGAATTGAATTGAAGATTAGGCTTAAAACTTTCCTTTTTGCTAAAGCATATAGTTAGGGTTGGACCAGGTGACCCTGAATCCTCCCTTAGTTATGCTGCAATAGATGTAGGTTGCCGGGGGATTCCCATGATGCATTGAGTTTTTCCTTTCCAGTCACCTTTCTCACTCACTATGTGTTAATAGACTTCTCTGTATTGAATCATATCTGTTATTAATCTCTGTCTCTCTTCCACAGCATGTCTTTTATCCTGTCTTCCTTCTCTCACCCCAACCGGTCGCAGCAGATGGCCGCCCCTCCCTGAGCCTGGTTCTGCCGGAGGTTTCTTCCTGTTAAAAGGGAGTTTTTCCTTCCCACTGTCGCCAAAGTGCTTGCTCATAGGGGGTCATATGATTGTTGGGTTTTTCTCTGTATCTATGAAGCGCCTTGAGGCGACATTTGTTGTGATTTGGCGCTATATAAATAAAATTGAATTGAATTGAATTGAATTGGTGAAAAATGAAAAAAGAGAGTGTAGGAAAGCTGAGCGCAGATGGAGAAAAACAAACCTCCAGGTTCATTATGACATCTATAAAGAGAAACTTCACAATTATAATTTACAACTGAGGAGTGCAAGGAGGTCCTACTTCTCTGACATAACCAAAAACAGTCATAGTGCTCGGGTCTTATTTGCTACAGTTGACAGGCTAACAAACCCTCCTGTGTCAGTGGCAGCTGAACTTCATTCGACCATGGCCTGCAATGACTTTGCCAGATTCTTGACAGAAAAAACCCAAAAGATTAGAGAAGCAATTGGTACATCAACAGCAGATTCAGGATATGTACTGTGTTCACTGAAAAACTGTTTAAACACCATCAAACAGTTTCATTCTATTAACAGCAAAAACCTGGAGGACATCTTAGGTCAACTGAACTCCTCCTCTTGCTGTTTAGATGTCCTGCCAACAAGTTTTTTCAAAAAGGTCTCAAAGACTTTGGAGTCAGACCTGTTACAGATCGTCAACTTTTCTTTAATGTCAGGTGTGTTTTCAGAACCACTAAAAACTGCTGTAATTAAACCTATACTGAAAAAGGACAATCTTGACAAGACACAAATGAACAACTACAGGCTGATCTCAAATCTCCCATTTTTAAGTTAGATCATTGAAAAAGCAGTTTCTCAACAGCTCAATTACTTCTTAAAACAGAATAACTGCTCTGATGCCTTCCAGTCAGGTTTCAGACAGAACCACAGCACTGAATCCGCTCTGACTAAAGTGTTCAATAACATATGTCTGAATACAGACAGTGGAAAAATGTCAGTCTTAGTTTTACTGGATCTCAGTGCAGCATTTGATACAGTTGACCACAACATATTACTCACACGACTGGAGAACTGGGCAGGTCTTTCAGGAACTGTACTAAAGTGGTTCAAAACATACTTAGAAAACAGGAAATACTTTGTATCAATAGGTAACTTCACATCTGAGCAGACAAGTATCACATGTGGAGTTCCCCAAGGTTCCATCTTGGGACCCCTTCTGTTTAACATTTACTTGCTCCCACTGGCACAGATTACAAAGAACAACAAAATAAACTATCATAGCTATGCAGATGACACACAAGTATATATCACAATGTGGAAGCGAATGGATTGATGGATGGAAGATCTGATGTCTCAACAGGACCTGGAAAAACTAGTCCATGCATTCATCTTTAGTAGGCTTGATTACTGTATCAGCATCTTTACAGGTCTACCTAAAAAAAAAATCAGTCAGACAACTACAGCTCATTCAGAACTCTGCTGCTCAAGTCCTCACTAAGACCAAAAAAGTGGACCACATCAGTCCAGCTCTGAGGTCTTTACATTGGCTGCCTGTCCGTCAGAGGATGTACTTTAAAGTTCTGATGCTGGTCTATAAAGCTCTGAATGGTTTAGGAAGAAAATACATCATTGACATGTGAGATTATTATTCTATCATATGTTATCCTATGCCTGTAATCGAAATGAGTGAATCATTATACTGCTGTAAGCCGCATCATACTTTTTATTATAGAGAGTATAATTAGTATGTAGCCGTAGTTCTAGTTTGCATTATACTGCTGAATTAAAAAGAATGTGAAAATCATTAGATTCATTAGATAGGTTTGTATTATCCTATACTGTTGATTTACTGTGAATGAGTTACACTGTCTCATGACATTTCATACTGCTGAGTTAAGAAGAGAGCACAAAGCACATTCCACAGGAGCTTCACCCCCTTGTTGGAAGCAGATAAACAGGGAGCAGAGGTCATAACTTGGGCGCTGTGTGAGAGAAAGAATGTGAATGTTTAGGCTTTTATGACAAGGTGGGGGCCACTAGAAGCTATAAGAGCTTGAGTAACCCTCCACCAGTTTGAGATTTGCTGTGACCCTCTTCATGCATGTCTCCCCATCCCCATGGTATTTGCTCTTTAAGAGTTGAATTGTATGAAATAAAGGATCGTTGATTGAGCATTTATACACCGAGTATTGTCCTTCCTTCAGCCCAAAGATCGAAAGAATTGGGAGTAATTAACAGACCTCCTGATCCACTATGAACCTTCCAGATCCCTCAGATCATCTGGATCCATTTTTTTTTAATCAGTTCCCAGAGTCAGAACCAGACAAAGAGAAGCTGCATTCAGCTTTTATACTCCATATATGTGGAACAAACTCCCAGAAAGCCTCAGATCAGCTGAAACACTCAGTTTGTTTAAATCCAGGTTGAAGACTCACCTGTTCTCAGCTGCATTTGAATAAAACCCCAAATCCACACTTTTAAGCTTAAATTTCAAAACTTACATTTTAACTACTGATTTTATCTACTGTTCTGATTTTATCTACTGTTTTTTTTAATCAATTTTAAATCATGCTTTTTATTTGTTTTTGTTTTTGAATGTCTCTATAAAGTACTATGAATCACCTTGTTGTTGAATTGTGCTATATAAATAAACTTGCCTTGCCTATCGGTCAGCATCTGATTATCCTGCTGTTAGCTTCATTCCACAGAAAACTGATAGAAACTAACAGAGTTCATTAAGAATAAAGAGAAATGTGATGATTTAAAGCCTTTGAAGTGCTTCAGATGATCTCTGTTCACTTCTGTCCACTCATTCATTCATGTAAGCTTTCTAATGCAGCTTTGATCTTCACAGTCTGCTTTATGAAACTTATTCTAACCCTGAATGTCAGAGTGTTCCTCCTTCTCTTTCCCATCATTCATGCTGGCAGTGGAGGAGATTTGGATGTTGGACTGTGTTTTGTATTATGTGTGTATGTTTTGTGTTGGACTGCTGTGTGTAAACCAAACGGCCATTTTGCTTTGGATTTCAGACTTTAAGGTGGAATGAAGAGTCTCACTGTGAATTATCCAGTGGAGGATTTTTCTTCTTCTTTGAAGGTTTGAAATGTGAACACTGGGTGTGTCCAAATTCAGGGGCTGCATCCTTCTGAGGCCGCATTTGTAGACCGATTACGTCACAGCGACGCGCCGAAGGCTGTCCAAATTCGTAGACTCCTCCGAATGCAGCCGACAAATGTGTCCTTCATTTCCCCCGAATTTGAAGGATGGGTCGGGCGTGTCATTCGTGGCCCACCATATCCCAGAATTCATAGCGCGGCTCAGCCAATTCCAGTTTCCAATAATGGCGGCCGCTACTACGTTTTAAAATTACTCTTATTACTCTTTCTGGGTCACAAAATAAACTTTAAACATATCGTCAGACAAGAATGTGGGTGTGTAAACTTCAAATATCTGCTCGGTTTATCAAGATATCGCAAATTTGCAATACTGCTTCGACGTTATCGGAGACATCTGTTACCCACAAGCTCGATAGCAAGCCGGGAGCTCGAGGGTCACTAGAACTGCCAAGAACGGCACATCGTTTTCAGATCATCACGGATTTTCGCTACTCAGGTTAAACGTAATATATAAGTCACTTAGATAACCTAAAAATTTTATTGTTTGGCTTTTTTCTGTGTTTTATTTGTAAGTAAATCGGTTTGGCTGAGATTAAAGTTATTAGATTAGATTAGATTGAATAAAACTTTATTAATCCATCGGGTGGTTTTCACACAGCTGAATAAACGTCAAACAGAAAACTGATTAAACAGAAGTGTGAGATGGTCGAGAGTTTAAACCAGTATCCTGTTATATTTTAGATAGCAAGGAGCAGACAGCCAAGTTTATTAAACTCCACCGGGACAGCGGTGACGCTAATCAGAGGCTAGACCGTCCAATTTCACAGCCGTTTACTTCCGGCCTACCCGACCTCCTGAGGACCTGGCCCACATAGACCGTGAAGGCCAGGTCCTCAGGAGGATGCAGCCCATGAATTTGGACACGACCTTTGTTCTGCTACAGTCAATGGACTAAACCAGAGAAGAAAACAGACTTTACCATGAAGATCCTCAGTGTGGATCAGTATAATATCAGCCTGATGTCTGCAGTTTAGTGTCAGCACAACTTTTATATCATATTCATCTCAGCACGACTAAAACATGAAGACTGACCTCAGAGTTTTAAGTCCACATCCTGGACTCTCCAGAAAACCAAACAGATTCTTCACTCCTGAATCCTGCAGCTTGTAGTTGTAGCTCAGGTCCAGCTCTCTCAGATGGGAGGGGTTGGACTTCAGTGCTGCTGCCAGATAATCACAGCTGATCTCTGACAAACCACAGCTCTCCAATCTGTATAAAGAATAAAAGATGTAAGTTTATTAGACAAAGTGTGTGCTTGAAATCATTCAGTGTTTCATCATCTGTTCAGAGCTGAAGAAGGTTCAGAATGTAGAAGTTTAGAAAATGGAAACTCCAAACAGCTGAAGCCAACAGGAAGCATCTTCAAACAAACACAACAAGAGAAAAAACTCTGAATGTTTCACATTAAAGTACATTTATTATAAAAAGATGAAAAGTTGTCAAGTTTTGCTGTGTGAAATTAAAAAAAAACTGAACAGGAATCCTCAGAGTCCAAAACAAAACAAACTCCCAGTTCAGGAGGCCACAGTGGGACTGTGACACTAAAGCTGCACAAAAAAAACTGAAATTTGAAGCTGAAACTGTAAAACTGAAACTGTGAGTGAAAGTGCTCCAGTGTCTGTCACATTACATGAAAATTTCTTATTTCCACATGATGAAAGGATCATTCTTGTATTTCGTGCTGCTTTTATTGAGCCACACTGTGAAACTGTGCTGAGCCACAGCTGAACCAGCATCCCTGTACAGCAGACACTTACAGCGCGTGGCTGCTTCTATTGAACCCTCTAAACAGAGTTTCAGTTTCCTCTTCTGGTCCCAAAGCGCAGAACAACAATGTTTCAAACAGCTTCCTTCAAGCAGCATCAGCCACAGAAATGCAGAGAGAATTATTTGGATGTCTTTCTTATGTTGTATGGTGCTGTGTTGGCATATCTGGTGTCTGTGTTGCTTAGTAAGGATGTATCACTCATCTGCTGCAGCCCCAGATAAACAGAGCTGGACCTGAACCTGGTAGCTTCACTTAGAAGACACTTGTGACGGGAACATGTGAGAAGTTTTGTGCAGACAAGTGTGGATTTAGAGTCTGGGACGAGGTCTCCACAGCCTTTGTGGAGATCCACATTCTGCATACTGCCTGTGAGAAGCTGGAGACATTTCTCCGCCAAATCCACTGAGCAGCTGCTCGTGGTGGTATTAGCTTCATGTGTGTTAGCATTAAGCCTCGGTCACACTCTGCTGTGGACACGGTCACAGCTGGACCCGTGATATCTGAGTCGTCCTTCCTATTAAATGTCTTTGAGGTGAGCTTTAAGCTGCTGCTTGGGGTGCATGTACAGCTGGTTATTGTACTGGAAATGTTCTGCAGACAAGTCCACATGCTCACAACAAAGCTCAGTGTGGACACCGCTGTGCATGCTCCATAAACCGCTACAACATGTACCTCAGGAATCAACAGCTCCCACCTCGTTTTCTTTGAACAACTATTTTTAGCTGCTGTGTTTTTGTGTTTCTGCAGACCTCAGACATCCTGCTGCTCTGGAGAACTGAACCTCTAAAGGGCTCAGTCTTTATCTCCAAAAAACAAATCTGATCATGGAGACTCACCAGGTCAGCTGATCTGACCCAGAGTTGGGAGGTCGCCTTGTAATCGGAAAGTTGCCGGTTGGAGCCCCGGCTAGGACAGTCTCGGTCGTTGTGTCCTTGGGCAAGGCACTTCACCTGTTGCCTACTGGTGGTGGTCAGAGGGCCCGGTGGCGCCAGTGTCTGGCAGCCTCGCCTCTGTCAGTGTGCCCCAGGGTGGCTGTGGCTACAATGTAGCTTGCCATCACCAGTGTGTGAATGTGTGTGAATGGGTGGATGACTGGATGTGTAAAGCGCTCTGGGGTCCTTAGGTACGGTGGTCTCTAGAGACCAAGCACGTACAAACTCCAAAACACTTGCAAATTCCAAAACACAACGGAAGTGCTCGAGGATGCTAGGGGCAGTGTTGAGCTCGATTTGCAAAATAAACGGCAAGTTTGTCTGTATGGGACGGTCTAGTCTCCGTCGCGCTTCCCAGGTTGCCTAGCAACCATGATACTAACCGCTGGAAACGTGTCATACAACTTTGTTTGACAGAAATGAAGGAGAACATATTTTGTTCATTTGTTTGTTTGTTTCTACAAGAGCTTTGTGTGAGGTACTGTAGCTATACTCATTGAATACCTATAGCACACAGACTTTACCTTGGGTCGAGTATGGTGGAGATGAAGTACAGTGAGTTTGTCTCGACGTCACTGAAGCGCTTCTTGACAGCTGCCAGTAAGGTTGCTTTCATTGTCTTGACGCCGTGGTCCTCGTCTTTTTCTCTGTTTAGAAGTCTCACTAGCACAGTCACAGCTGGGATGACATCAGAGGCTAGTGCGTCGTAGCTACTCACTTTTTTAGTTAGTTCCTCAAAGGGGGCGAGGATGGCAACAGTCGTCTCCATAAGAGCCCATTGGTGAGCGGTGAGATAGTCAGGGAGTTTGTGCTCGGACACGCCCAGCACTCGCTTTTGCTCAATCAGGGACTGGAGCATGTAATACGTGCTGTTCCAGCGCGTCTGTACGTCCTGCTGCAGTCTCTTTATTGGTTGGTTGAGCTGTCCCTGAATGTCCTCGAGGCGGGAGTAGGCTAAGGCGGAATGTTTAAAATGCCCAACTATTTTCCGTCCCACTGCTATAGCATCAGCTATGCTCCTCTGTGCTAATAAGCATGGGTAAATAAGCGTGGGTAAACTCTTTGTACTCGTTGTCGTGTTGGGAATTTAGGTGCTTGATTAAATTACTTGTGCGCTACCTTTTGAACCTCCTCTGGACAATTTCGCTGAGCACTATATGCAGTCCGCCTTTGTTTTCGCATCTTCGTTCACTTTGAAATAGTTCCACACAGCTGACATGTCTCGCCTCCCCTTCTCCCAGCTCCGAGCTGCAGCCGGGGCTTGGGGGCGGGCACTCGGCGCCTTTGATTAACCCTTTACATGCCGCTCAAACATAGACAGGTCTCAGACCGTGGTATCGGTCCCCGGCATCGGGGGACTTTTAACGAGTACGAGTACTTTAGAAAATGTGGTATCGAGGCCGATACCAGATACCGGTATCGGTATCGGTGCATCCCTAGTTGACTAGATATTAGACCGACAGTTTCAAGGTTTTCTCTGTGGATTATAAATTTAAGAAGATGTGACATTTATCAAGAAATCCTGCTCTCTGGATTATTTCCATAAACTCTGAGCTGGAACACATCTACAGTGCTGGAAGTGCCCATCTCACCAACAACCTCACTGTGTATATTCACTTTTTAACCCTTTGTGAAACAATAAAGGTTTAAATCTGAGTATTAATCTTTGTTAGTGCAAACACCTCTAATAGGTTACTTTGGCCTTTCCAAGTCATATCTTCAATTGAAGTCTGCACTCCAGGCTTCTAAAACCATCTTAGCTTAACAAGCACTCCAATCTAGAGGAGAGCTGCACTAACAGGTGTGACTGATAAGATCTGACCTGCAAGGACACTCATGTCAATTGGTATCAGGATAAGCAGGGAAGACATGGACATTAAGTCTGTCAGGCTGCCCGAGTCCCGTCACACACGTCAGCTCAGAACTCTGCATTATCTACTGATCCCTGATCAGGGATCAGATGTTCTACAAAGAGTAGAACAAGACTTCCTGTATAGGGGTCTGTGGGCCTACCGATCCACAGTGTCAGCACAACAAAAACATGATGACTGACCTCAGAGTTTCAAATCGACATCGTGGATTCTCCAGAAAACCACACAGCTGCTTCACTCCTGAATCCTGCAGGTTGTTGTAGTCTCCACTCAGGTCCAGTACTCTGGGATACGATGGGTTGGACTTCAGTGCTGCTGCCAGGTAAGCACAGCTGATCTTTGACAAACCACAGTCCTTCAAGCTGTATAAAGAACAAAAGATGTAAGTTTATTAGACAAAGTGTGAGCTTGAAATCATTCAGTGTTTCATCATCTGTTCAGAGCTGAAGAAGGTTCAGAATGTAGAAGTTTAGAAAATGGAAACTCCAAACAGCTGAAGCCAACAGGAAGCAGCTTCAAACAAACAAGAGAAAAAACTCTGAATGTTTCACATTAAAGTGAAAAAGTCATGTCTTTCCTTCAAGGGACCACCTTGAAGGCTTCACTTTTAAAGGTTAAGTGTGAAAGAAATGGACATATTTAAAGTCCTACACCTTTTTCCAGTCACATTATTAAAGCAGACAAACTACAAGCTCATTTTCATTCCAACAAGTCATCTTCTGACCTGGACTAACAACGCTGGTCTCTATGTGCAGCTGGCTGTGAGACCAGTCCTCAGGGACCGTCTGCAAAGTGCAACACTGAAAGAACATCACACACTAATTTGCTTCCAGCACTTTCACACAGACATCTACTGTCATTATTTTCACCAAACTCTGTGGATCCTTTATTGCAAATTCAAATGGGATTCAAAATGTTGAGTCAAATTGTTGAATGTTGTCATTGTGTTTCTAAAATTTGTTAACTCTTAGTTCAAACTATAGGATCAACGATGTGAGTGAAGCCAACTGAACCCTGAGCTGCCTCTCCTGTGGTAGGATCTCTAATCCACACTGGTTTAGAGATTCTATGCTGATTTAACTGACCATTTGCAGACTTCACATAAATTGTGCCATTTGAAGGATCAACTCAAGACACATGATCCTTTAAAACAGTTTTATCTGCACCTGAATCACACAGAAATTGAACAGTTTTGCCTTGCACAGTTAACGTGCGAACTGGTTTTACTTCTTTCCCTGACACATTTAACAATACTTCAGTTAAATCTAGAGTCTGAAACACGGGCTGTTGTAGATTCTGGCAAGCTAAAGGATCATTTGTACATGTATGTGTGTTAGCAGTGTCAACAGGTGCTAGTCATTTATTATAATAAGGGTTTCTTGGATCAGGGCGTTTATACTCTTCAGGCATGCGAGATGGCCCATTTCCCCACATGCATAGCACTTATCATCTCTTTTACCACGGTTATCCTGGGGTCACCATGGGCCTCTACCTCTCCTACTCCTGCCTCTGTTTTGCCCTCTTCCAGCCTGTCCCTGAAACAAAATTTCATCTACTAAAAAGGCAGCGCCCTCAGAGCTTTGTGGCTTCTTTTTTTTATTTTTAATAACTTCCTGTGCATGGTGGGCCCAGTTCATGCATTCAATGGACCCGTCAGTGTTCTGATTAACATTTTGTTTTCTGATGAGAGCAGCAATGCGTGGATGGAAGCCATTCATCAGAGCATGTTTTAACTGCTGCTGATATGGGCTGGCCTTCTCCGCACTCTCTTCAGGGCCGCTATGTTCTTTGAAAACTTCCTCTAATCTTGCCCTGAACTCATGAACATCCTCTCCTTCTTTCTGCATGCATTGGGCAATTTTGTTGTAATCTACAGAAGCTTTAAAGGTATTTCTAAGATGCTCATAAACCCCATCAACTTGGCCTCTTAAATTTGCATGTCCATAGGGTAGGACGGTATTACCATCCCTCCCTGTGTAGGTGCCTCGCACCCGAGCCCAGTTATATGTGAGACACTTCCTAAAAGTGGCTTCTGTTTCCTGACCGTTTAAGCGGTACGAGGAGCAGAGTTGCTTGTGTCGGGCGATAAATTCATCAACATTAGTCAACGGGTTTCCTAAACCTTTACATGCCTCTGCACATTCAGATTCAGTCCATGGCCTGTAAACACAAATAACACGGCTTTGGTCACTTTCAACACCAAAATGGGGATTTGCGACCTCCACCATGGGAAAGGTATCATGGATAGGGTAGACAGGCATACCAACTGCACTCGCCTCATCCCTTTTAGTTTTGGATCTAGTTCCATAAGGGCTTAAATATTTTGCTGCGGCATCCCCAAACTCCTGCCGTACTCTATCCTCCTCCTCTCTCTCTCTCTTCTCCTGCTTTTCTTCCTCCTCTCTGGCCTCTCTCTCCCTCTCTAATGCTGCTCTACGCTGTTGGTCCCTTAACGTCAGCACCACTGAAGTAGACCGCACCGTCTCATCTTCAGGTTTCACAGCTAATGCCTGCAAAGCTGCTCTCTTCGCGTTCGCTGCCTCCTGTCTTTTCTGCGCCTGCTCTAACCACAGTTTAGCGGACGTCAGTTGCAACTCTCTCTCCTGTTTCATTTTCCCTTTTGCACAAGCTGCCTTTACTGTCAACTAGTCTACTAACATTTGACATTGTCCTACAACTAATTTACCTTCAAAATCATATTTTTTACGCCAATGTCCTAAATACTTTGCGCTACCGGGAGCGAATTTCATCATAAACTTCTCGTCACCCTCTGACACACTCTTGGTTGCTTGGGAACCCATAATAACAACAACAGCTGGCGTCACAGACCACGTGTTCTGCTCCGCACCCACTCACACAAACACACTAACACAACAACAACAACAACAAAATAGGCCTATTGTCCAGCACAGTCTGGACCCCGCGAAACTTCTCAACACCCCACTGAGCGGTGGAGAACTCACTACAGTACCCCACAAAGCGGTCTGTATTTCACCCCACTAAGACGGTGAACCAAAATAAAGTTCGAACTGCACAACTCTGCGACTTAATGCTTCTGTACAAAAAAACCCCACTGAGCGGCTTTGTACATCGCCCCACTAAGACGGCGAATTTTAGCCCCACTGAGCGGCCACGGACAACGCCCCACTGAGCGGCGAAGACGTACGATTATAGAAGTAGACTTTTTTATAAACTTACTTGGAGTTGCTTATTGCGTGTAGCATCAGTCCCGAATCCCGTCAATCGTCATCCATCGAGGAGAAAAAAACAGACGGCTAATCCACCGGCCCGATGACGAATTCTCACGCCTCGGGACTTTGCTGCAGGACCTCTATAAGTCCTGGCTGACGTCAGTCTGTCGGCGTGTCTCTTTTCCCCTCGGTGAATGTCGACTCCAGGGATCCGGCTCTCGAAGGACCAATTAATGATAGGTTTGTAGCATAAACCTATTCGCTGGAACGTTAAGGACAACTTGCTACACAGCAAAAAGCAAGACACAAGGCACCATAGTTCTTTGTGTTACTCATGCATGAGGGAGACCTGCCTGGAGTCAAGTGTCGTTCCACCACTTGACCTCCGTCAGACTCTCAGCCAGGTTCCCCATAGCACTCCTTTTATTGTGGTTACATGAATATGCATAGGGTCATTAACATATAACATCTTATATAGGTATACATGTGAACAAAGAATACTGTGTGTGTGTGTGTGTGTGTGTGTGTGTGTGTGGGGTCAGAGTATGACCCCATAAATGACTTCCCTAAACCTACTGGTCTGGAAAGTCCAGCAGTTCATGTAAACAAAAGGCACTTAGACTAAAACAGATATAGCTACGTTGATCCTACCATAAAACAATAAAACAAGGTACGACCTCTTCCCATGCTCCCAGGATGTAGGTGTGGATTCCAGAACACTCTGGAATGTACACCAAGCCTTTGCAGCCTGCTAAAGATCACACATCCTATCACTACACAATTGATTATACATCTCTAAGCATATATGGTTAAATATTTCCTAATACAAATGACAATAATAAAATCTAAACCCATCAGTCTGCTCGGGTGATTGCCAACAGAGAGCGGCTAGTTGCGGGTGGCTGGGCGAGTTCCATCCTTGAGGTGATGAGGGCGGAGGTGGAAGCATAGCGGCCGGAGACGCTGAGGCCTGATGCGGGCTCTCCATCAGCGGACTCGCTGGTGAAGTAGCCAAGTCCATTGGCGGGGTGGGCGGTGGAGTAGCCAGGTCCATTGGAGGGCTGGGTGGTGGCGTAGAAGCAGCTGATGGTCGGAGGGATGATGGAGATAGAGCGCTGAGGGTTCCAAAGCTGTGGTGAGGCATGGTTGTTTTAAGACGATGTGGACGAGAGAGCGGTTGCGGTTTTTAAAAGGACAGGGTGAGGAGGAGGCGGGGTAAGGGGGGACCGGATGAGGGGCGGGGGCTATGTAGAGCGTGGCGGGTTATTTCCAACAAGGACCACCTGAGTTGTAGTTTTACTCAGCTTAAACAGCTCTAATATTCTCGCATTCTTCTCAGCCACCATCTTCAGCCAGTCCTGAGTCGGAATTCGAAGCAATGTGCTGAAAACACCGGAGTGGGTGTTTGTGAGGTCCAGCACAAAATCATCTTTGTAAGCTCGATCGCATGTTTGGCGACTAGCTCTACATATCCATCTAGAAAATGGAGTCTCCCACTGGGTGTATGTCTCGGTTTTGGTCACCATGTTTGCAGTCCGGTGCCTGTTGGGCTCCTGGGTGAATGGCGGGAATGAGTAGGCCTCTTTGAAAACCCGATGCATCCGTGTTTGCTGGTCTCTGGTTCGCGGTTGCTGCGAGCTCGTTTCCCGCAGGCTTCTCTGTATTTCGGGGGTTGTGATGAGAGTGAGAACAGCCCAGTAAGAGCAAGTAAAAGCGATCCGCGGTGTGAGTGGACCAAAACTTTCACCCGCTTTGAGTTGATAGAAAAATATTTCACCCTCTGGAAGGCTGAAGGCATAGCCCCAAAACCCGCCATTGTTGAGCATGAATCTCTCCTCCAAACGGTTAGCATCTGCTGTTGGCTGCACTCTGCAAAGGTGCATTCGTGTGAGTTCTGGCGTGGCAGAGGACCTGTAGCTGGTTACAGGAGTTTGAGAGACCACAGTGAGGTTGGTAGGTCTGGCGGCCATGATTCTTTTTGAAAAGAGAGAAAACTTGGTTGTTTTTTCTGAGAGAAAAGCTTGCTTGTTTTTTCTGAGAGAAAAAAACAGTTAAATTTAAGATGAAATGTTAGATTATTTATCCTGAATGCCAGTAACAGAATAAACCTATCGCTGAGAAGGTAAATCAGACATGCAGCCGATTGGCTAACCGGGGTGCGAAGGGAGCCGCCCCATTGTTATGTGATTGGCAGCGGGGCTAAGTTAGGCGGAGTTGGTCTCTGGCGGAAATTTCGAACGAAGAGTCAGAATCATTAAGCAGCAGATGTGGAGCGAACAAGCAGGAAATATTGTGCTCTAGAAGCGGTTGCGGGTGGATTAAGAGCAAAGGGAGAACTTAGACTCTGCGTTGAATTTTAGAGGTAGCTGGTAAGAGGGATCGTTTTGAAGAAAACAGACTAAGGACTTTTCAGGATTTTTCCCCTGTTTCCGAATATAAGGTTTTTTGGGAATAAAAGGGGTAGCTAGCAGGGTTTTCAGGAGATTTTCCCTGGTTATTTAGTCTAAGGATCGGGGTGAATTTGAGAAAAACGAGTA
Organism: Neolamprologus brichardi; assembly: GCF_056152115.1. Classification (NCBI taxonomy): domain Eukaryota; kingdom Metazoa; phylum Chordata; class Actinopteri; order Cichliformes; family Cichlidae; genus Neolamprologus; species Neolamprologus brichardi. Next base: position 20,319 of record NW_028270060.1, read on the forward strand.
ACGTTTTTTCAGGTGTTTTGGAGAAAACGCGGAGGAGTTTTGCCTATACTCCGCAGAGGATCGGGGTGGGAGCCGCGGGAAGACTAAGGATTTTTTCAGGATTTTTCCCCTGTTTCCGAATATAAGGTTTGGGGAAAAGAGGGGTACCTAACAGGGGGTTTTTTGGAGAAAAGAGTTTTTTATGTTGGGAGCCGCGGTGCGTTTTTCGGGGATTGCGAGAGTTTAATTTTATTTTTTTAATTTTTTTTTAATTTTTTTTCACGATTCTGAGTTTTATTCTAAATCTCCTTGTCCGGATTAAACAAATGCATATAAATTGAAATAAAGTTTTGCCCCAAGGCATGCAGCCTGTATTTCTGGCCATACTGAACGTTACAAAAGCACAAGTTTAACTAAGCAGTTTCACTATGGTTTAACACATTTTTAAACACACAAGCACGGACCTGAGACACACAAAGCGAGTCCGGAGACACAGGCGCGCCCACGCGCGCCCAGACACACAGCCTCGGGCACGCGCCCTCGCACACACGCTGACCCACCACCAGATGGCGTTTTTTAAGCATAAAAAAAAATAAAAACTTTTTTTTACATGGATTAAAAAATAAAAGAATGCTATTTGATATATAAGAAACTTAAATAATCAATTAGTTCTTTTTAGGGGGAAAAAGCAATGAGCTATGAACTAGCATATTTTTATGAATATCATATTTTTATGAATATCATATTTTTATTACTTCCTTTATTACTTCCCGGGCCATAAATCTCTCTAGGGGGCCATAAATCACTCAGTTTGACATAAGGGGTATAATATCCCTCCTGAATTTATTTAATATTACTTTCTAGTATCAGCTGATGTTTGCTGGAGCCACAGCTGTAAAAGCTGCTGGTCATGATATCGGTTTGGTTATCTGGTGAGAGGGAAACATGAAGATGAGACCAGGAGATGTCCTTACTGAATCATCAGAGCTGAACAGGTGATGGAGAAACAGGGTTATCTTTTAGGTGACATGAATGAGTTGAAGGGAAGTTATGAACTGTTTCTGAAAGACAAATAACACCAGGATCCTTTTCTATGTAGCTGACAGCTGATAACTGTGCAGGGGCGGGTCTAGCAAAGTGTTGCCAGGGATCAATGTAGGGCATTAACAGGGAGAGGGAGGCACAAAGAAATACTTTTCTTTCTTATTCTCATTTAAAATATCTAGCTTTAAAAAAATAATTATCTGAGTCTTACAACAAACAATTGATAGTTTGATACATATACCATCAGAACAGTGAACATCACTGTTACAACAGTGTTTATTTTCATTCAAAGACTTTATGAGTTTTCCTGTAATGGTGGGCCGGTCTCTAGTCAAAATCCCCAGGACGATTTTTTTGTCCCAGTCCAGCTCTGTATGCAGCTCATCTGCAGTCTGGTGTTACCTACATCTTCCTATTCAGAAGGCAGAATTTCCGAGTTCTGAGTACAATTGAAAGCACCACGACTGCAGTTTTTGTGTTGGATGTAAAAAGCAGGCTAGAATCATGCAGCGGTCAACGACGGTCCAGGCGTGGGATTTCTCTTGTGGAAATGTGCACATTATTTTTTCCTTTCTATTGGTAGGTGGCACAGTGCACTTGTGGCAAGTAAGCAAGTTAGAAGACTGGCAATCTTGCTGGGTATCCAGTTACGGAAGCAACACATTAACAAGAGAATTCTGAGTAAAACCAAAGTTACTTTCCCTAGTAACTAGTTACTCTTAAAGTAACGAGTAACTTGAAATAACTGAGTTACTTTTGATAGAAGTAACTAGTAATGTAACTAAGTTACTAATTTAAAGTAACTTACCCAACACTGATGACAACACATGAGCCAAAATCAGACTCCGAGCGCTACGATGCTAAAGATCAGAAGATCCAGTGTGACATCATCGTTACCTGGCAACAGAAGCCCTCAGCCCATCTGACTTTATTGGAGGATATTTACACCAGCAACACTGTTTAGTTTGATATGACGGATTAACAACATGCACTGTGATGTCCAGTTCATCTGTAATAGATACTGGATCTAATCAGTGAGCAGATATTTGATCACCTTATTTATAACTATACTAGAAACAAATACAACTGTGTTGGTGATTCATGCAAACTTGCATATCAGCCTTTTAAGGTTTTGTAGTATTGAGAACAAAGAGGTTGTGTTAGGGCTGAAAACCCCGACTTGTTCTCCTCTGCAGGTCATCAAATGCACTACAGACGTTTGTATTTGCACAAGCCTGTATATGTTTGATAGCTTTATTATTCTCTGTTCAAAGACAATAAATGTGGAAAATGTCTCATGTAGTATCAGCTTCATTTAAAAATGACTGCAAACATTTAGAGAACATGTGCTGCTGTTTGTCCTACATTTCCAACACTGAATGAACCCTGAAAACGTGATGGCAGGTGGCATATTGGAGTTCACATGAAATATAGGCTGTATGAAGACTGGAAAATATAGATGAGAAAAATATGCAGCCAAACATTTGTGGACATGGATAAACTCTCTGATCCAAAAAGCAGGAAGTGACACAGCTAGAAAATGACAGCGTGTAACAGCTGAAGTCAAATGTAATGCAGAGTTGAATCTGCACTTGGATCCATCTGTGAAAGGTCCACATGTAGGGATTACATGAGTCCTGATGTTTGTCAGTCCAGCTTGATAACTCCATCTACTGTGGGCTACATATACTGGGGCTGGTAGCTCCGTAGTGTTGGAAAGAAACTATTCAATGTGCATATTTTAAAATCAGAGGCTCTTCTAACACAGGAGCCATGTTGAGTTTAGATCACAGCCGACCACCGGCAGTCTGAAATGGAATGAAGCCCATTGACAGCGAGCAGGTCTAAACAGGAATGGAACGCACCGATTTGTATGCGTGGCAATGATGTGGCTGCAGCTGACACATGATTGGTTCAAACTAAACATCAGACACATTTCACAGAGTTCACAAATACACTCACGTTTTTATCTTTGAAGATCATCATAAAGTAGAATTTATGGTCCAGTAGACAACAGCAGGTGGTTTGAGCCCTTCTGATGCAGCAGAAACAGGATTTGGAGGAAGATGTTAATAGATTAGAAAGAATTGTACACTGTGAATCAATGCAAGTCTTTCTAGATAGACAGATCTTTAATAATCCCTCAGGTAGGTTCCTCTGGGAAAGTCACAGATAGAGACACCAATTCTGACGTCCTTTGAGAGCCTGACTTTGAATTTTCATCACTCGTCATGTACACAGATGTTAATTCTACATATTCCTAGTACTGAACTCTAAATCAATATGAAGAAAATGCTCCTACTAATCTGCATATATGTTGATATCAAATCCTTTTCCAGCACATGGATAGATCTATATAAATCTTTCAATCTAATCAGAATGGGCACAGTGTTGTTATTGCAGCACTCCCTGATGTTTGAAAAGCTAAACATCAGGGAGTGCTGCAATAACAACACTGTGCCCATTCTGATCAGATTGAAAGATGATACACACGACCACTTGTCGTGGTCGTGTGTAGGATTGTGTTTTCCTTCCTTTGTGCAGTTCTTACAGTAAACATGGTTGAATGTTTCCTGTTCCCCTGATGCTTCTTCCTGTTGGATAAAGTTGGTTTAGAACAACATGTTCTTATAGGTTTCAATGAACTTCAAACTGTGATCCACTTACAAAACTGTCTCATTTTATTGGAACAATCCACATTTGCATCCATTCACGGTACATTTGACATCTGGTCTGAACACGTTTGTACACATGATGAAAGGACAGATGGTGTTTGTGTGTCCTTCTTAAACTTAGTGTGAATGCTTCATCGTGTAGAACTACTTAGAACAAAGTCTTTGGGAACATTTGGAGAACACGTTTAGGAAAGTAACATCCTGGTAGAACATTTTCTTAAAGCAAAGCAGAGCTGCAACATGACTGTGAGGATTCAGAATAATAAAGTCAGATTATTATGAATACTAAAGTGCACCTTAATGCTGCCAATGAATACACATGTTCTTTGTGAAAGCATGTGTGAGAACAGCTGACATGCACTACACTGACCCCATTCGCTCCATTTCTTCATCCACTTCTTGCTCTTGTGCTTGAAATGAGACGCAGACGCAGCAAAAGTAAGAGGCTCTAAAATCCACAAAAAGGGGGCTCGTTAGATCAGGATATTGGATGTGATCCATAGAAAACATGGATAATACACCACTTTATTTGAAGACATCTGTAGCACTGCCTCAGTTCTGGATGTTTCCACAGACTCCTCTGTGCACTAAAGAAAAGGTCAAAGGTCAGCAGCACATGTAGTTGGGACAATTCTTCATTTACAAACAACGGTCGCACAAACTATACAATTATTTTCCTCCAATTACGACTTTTCACTTGCAGAAATGGTCCTGTGTGATTTCTAGGCTGTGATATGAAAAACTAGTTCCTAATGGCAGCGATTCACTCAGTAAACATGTGTTTCCTTTACCAACCTCACACACAGATCCAATAAGATCAGGAAGTGGGCAGTATAGTACAATATGTGTTATTTTGTACTGTACTGCCCAAACTAAAGATCTGCTGAAGTGTTGGAAATGATTCAGATGTTTATTTTGGACGATACAGCAGAAGATCAAACATGAAAGTGGAGATAACACAGAAGACCTGCAGCAAAGGGTCAGAGGTCAGACTGGGCCACTGGATTCAACAATGAGCCAATGATCATCTTGTCAAATAGTGACTAAAGCAGAGCCCTGACGTTCTGACATTTATCACACAGTTAGAACAAATGTCTGCTGATGACTTCATCTCAAGAAATGACTGATAGATGTCAATTCATTGATCAGCTGCTGCTGCTGATCTTCATCGTGCACAGAAACATTCAGCTTGTTTCAATCAGTAAATAACTCCCACTACTCTCATTTTGAGCTGTTCCCACTCAAAATGCTGTTAGAACAATGATCATTGTAGAACTTCACAAACATCACGTGTTGTTTTCCACATGTAAGATCAGCAAACATACAGAAACTTCCTGTTGCCACACACGGCCTCTAAAATCTCTTCCACGGTTTCTGTCTGAAGTCCACTCTCTGTGTCGGATCCACAGGTAACAACAACATCTTATTATCATGGTTTTCAATGTGTCTCCTTGTAAAAAGTCCAACCAATGAACAAATGTGTATATTTGTGGAGGCCGAACAAAAGCATGACACATTTCTCTGTTTCTATAAACTGGTGTCAAACACAAATATGAAGAGTTTCATTGACAGACTCCAAAATGCCCCCGCAGTGAATCAAAGGGAAATCCTACAGTGTGGCCAGAGAATCTTAATGGCTCGAACATCAACACATCCACAATGTTGGATCCAGTTCTACCTCACAGAGTTACTAAGACACACCCTCTGCCAGCATTACAACAGCTCCACCTGCTTCACCTGCCTCCTCAGCATCTGTACACCTGAAGAGAAAAGAAAGGCTCCAAAAGCTCAAATCTACAAAGGATTCATGAAGTTTCATCCAACAATAACATGTTTGCCTTCCACAGTGTGCTGTTAGACACCACTGTACCTCTGCCATTTCAAAAAGAGCAGCTTGCTAACATTTTGGCTCCAAACACTTTGTGTTTAAATTCCTGATCTCGCACACCCCTCTTTGCAGTTATTCATTTGTAAAACATGTTTGGAATCATGTATGATTTTCTTTCCAGTTCTTACGTGTACACCACTTTGTGTTGGTCTTTCACGTGGAATTCCAATAAAATTCATTCATGTTTGTGGCTGTAATGTGAAAAAAATGTCAAAAAGACCAAGGGGGCCGAATACTTTTGCAAGCCACTGTATATAAAAACATGATATTTATCTCATAAAAACATGATGTTTATTATTCAAAGGTGTTTGAAAGCCTTTCCAGGTGAGTTTGATCCAGGAGGGTCTGAAGCCAGAGTCAGACAGAGACTGTGCAGAGACTGTAGAAGGACAGAGCAGCAGCAGAGCAGTCCAGATACACTGATGATGCTCTGTCAGATCCAGAGGGACACACAGGGATGATGCTGGACTCTACATTGTGTCTGACAGTGGAGCTGTTCTCAGAGCAGTTCACTCTGCAGCACTGACAGTCATCTGCACTTCTTCTCATTCCTCTATCAGTCACTGCTGGATGAAGCTCTCCTCTCCACCTCCCAGTAACATGGCCCAGTCAGAGCGTCTCTACACACAAGTTGCTGCTGCTTCAACCTCTCTGGATCATCAGGACACAGCTCCTCCTCTCTCAGCACACACACCGTCCTGTTTACCATCATCAGCTCCACCTGCAGAGAGAAGAAAGAAGAGCAGAGGAGATAAACGAGTGTTTCCAGAGACTCTTCATCAGCTGTCAGTCAGTGATGCAGCACATCCAGTATAAAGAGCAGCAGGGACTTCAGTGCTGGGACTGTACTAGGACTCATTGTTGCTTCACTTTTTCTAATCTTTGGATTTTTATTGACGTTTTTCCCTCCTAGTTTTAGTTTGGACTTTCATTCATTAGCATAACCTTGGTCTGTCTTGATGCATTCTCAATCATCCAGGTAAGTAAATCTCCAAAAGTTGAATCTGTTCATCTGGACGTAGCGTTTTCAGTGGGAGAAATGTTTCGTCACTCATCCAAGTGACTTATTCCGTCTCAGCTGACTGCAGGTTTCAATCTCATAAACAGTACATTTGCAAAATGACTAAAACCAGCCCACTGGCTTTTGTTGCCTGCTTCCAGGCAACAAAAATCCTCCAGAAGGCACACCATCAGCTACTTAATGAACGAGTGAGGGAAACAAATGTCAACATCGACATGCTAAAATCTCAAGAGGGCTGGATCCGATAGAGACTTACGATGCTTCTAGATGAAAGCACTCTTAAAAAGGTGTTTGACTTTACTGAGAAGGCTCGTCTAGCACAGGACAAGAAGTCTAAGACCATGCAACAAAGGAAGTTTGACTTACTTGTTATACGTCGGAAACCACCGCAAAATACGAAGAGTGTCCTCAGTGGCCAGAAGAGAGAAGGATGCGACACTGAGGATGTGGACAAGTGGGTGAAGAATGACAGACTGCTTACCCAAACAGAGAAAAACATCCTTGCTAAAGGGTTTAATTTTGCTGTCACTCCGAGACAAATCCCACTAGTGGAGCTGATCACAGCCACAGAAACAGCAATTCAAAACAACAATATTGCAGAAGTGGAAGCAGAGCAACTACAGACGAATGTTTCGGCCTGTCTCAGTAATGCAAAGCCCCCAGCATCCAATATCACCATGGGGGAGAGGAAGGCATTCAAATCGCTTAGTGATGACAACAACATTATCATCCTTCCGGCAGACAAGGGTAGGTGCACAGTATTGCTAAACCAGAAAGACTATCATGAGAAGATTTTGTCACTACTCAGTAGGGCTGCCACAAATGATTATTTTGATAGTCGGCTAGTCACTGATTATTTATGTGATTAGTCGACTAATCAGATCATGCATCCATTGGACATAAAATGTACACCTTATTGCACCAGCATTGATCTGCTCTTATATCTTAGCTTACAGCTTGAAGTGTTTAAGGTATGTGCTAACTAAAAATAAAGACAAGATGGTATTTTATTAAATTTTAATGAAATCAGTTATCTGCTTGACATTTATTCAGCTGTGTAAAAATTATAACTTTAATCTCAGCCAAACCGATTTACTCAGGAACAAATAAAATACAAAAAAAAAGGCATTCAATAACATTTTTAAGTTATCTAAGTGATTTATATATCATGTTTAACCTGAGTAGCGAAAGACGGCGGTGTGGTTTGTAAACGATTTGCCCGGAGTCCGGGCAAATCTAGTGAGCCTTGAACCCCGCTGAGCTATCGAGCTAGTGGGTAACAGACATCTCCGAAAACGTCAGAGCACTTTTGAAAATATGTGGTGTCTTGATAAACTGAGCAGATATTTGAGGTTTACACAGTTACATTCTCGCCTGAAAATATGTTAAACGTCTATTTTGTGACCCAGAAAGAATAATAAGAGTAATATTAAAACGAACTAGCTGCCGCCATTATTGGAAACTGAGCAGGGCCGCGCTATGATTTCTGGGATACAGCATCTTCTTCTTCAGGGTTTAACGGCAGCTGACATCCTTGTACATGTAGTGCTGCCATCTTCTGTTTCAGTCCGTTATTACACTCTTAAATCCTACTACTTATTCTTATACTTATACTTCATACTTCAAATTATTCGTCGATGATTTTGATAGTCGACTAAATGTGGCAGCCCTACTACTCAGTGATGAAAATACTTACGAGCCCCTGAAACATGACCCAGGAAGTGGCTACAGGAAGAAGGTGATAGACTGTCTGAAGCAGTTAGAACAAGACAAAGCTATTGACCGGACCTCATGCCACAGGCTGTACCCAGGGGAGTCTACACCAAGTCTGTATGGTTTAACGAATATACATAAACAGGGTGCACCTTTAAGACCAATTGTCTGTATGATCAACTCGGTCACCTATAACATCCCCAAGTTTCCTCAACCCACTGGTGGGCAGCTCTGAACACCACATCCAGAACAGCCTGGATTTTGTTGAGAAGGAGAGAGATGTCATTATGGAGGCAGATGAAACCATGGTCTCGTACGACGTTACATCTCTCTTCACTTCCCAGTGACAGAAGCGTTGGAGGTAGTCCGTAAGAGATTACAGGATGACACCAACCTCAGCAACAGGACCACTCTCAGCACTGACCAAGTGTGTTTGCTTTTGGAACTGTGTCTTCATTCCACCTACTTCACATACAAGGGTCAGTTCTACAGGCAGAAACATGGATGTGCCATGGGCTCCCCAGTTTCACCCATTGTGGCCAATTTGTACATGGAAGAAGTGGAAGAGAGGGCTTTGCTATCCTACTCTGGAACACCACCAAGCCATTGGTTCAGGTATGTGGATAACACATGGTTGAAAATCAAATCTCAGGACGTACCTCAATTCACGGATCAAATTAACTCGGTGGACCAACACATGAAATTCACCAGGGAGGATATGAAAAGTGGCAGGTTAGCCTTCTTAGACTGTGAGATTTCCATCAGTAATGGGGGACATCTAAAAGCTGACGTGTACCGTAAACCTACACATATGGATCAGTAGGGCTGGGCTATATCATACCGTTCACGATAATACCGGTGTAATGTTTGGTAACGATAGGAAAATGAAATATCAAAATAGAATATGGGTAAAACACGCATGCGCAGTGCCTATGTTTACATACGCACATGGTGGCGACGCAGAATAAGAAGAGTGAAAGCGGATCGTTGAATGAAACAGATGAACCAGAACTTGTTTGTAAAAATGCTGCAGCTTCAGTGGTGTGGAAATGGTTTGGCTTTCGTCTGTCAGATACACAACAAAGCACTATTTTTGGTAGCGCATGCTAACGGGCCGTCGTTATTACCGTGTTGTTTGGCACACTTAAAATCAATCCTTTGATTTTTCTAAAAGTCGACAGTGTGCCTTATGTATGAATTCTGGTTGTGTTTACTGACCTCGAAACGATTTTATGTACACGGCGCTCAAAAATCTGTCAAATGTTTCAGTACGACTTTGCTAAGCTACGAAGCCGCACCGCTAGATGGATTGTCGGAACATTACGGCTATCGTGGGCGGAGCCTCGCGGAGTGATACGTACTGTGCTTCAACATAATATTACCGTATTGTGTGTGTATAACCTCTTTTTAAGTTTTGTGGATATTATACATGGTTATGCTGAGGATATGTCGGCCAGTTTCCACTGGAAATGCCTTTTGGTTAAACTGTCAGCAAGGAATTTGCACTATTACATTTTTATATGACTTTAATGCACATAAAAAAAAACAGCTGCTTGTTTAAGAGAAAATACATTGATGGTTTTTTGCACTAATAAAGTTGAGGAGTTGTAAAGTATTTTGTCTAGTGTCAATTATATCATCAGTTATATCGTTAACGCAAATTTTCAAATGTATATCGTGATAAATATTTTTGGTCATATCGCCCTGCTCTACGGATCAGTATCTAAGGTTTGACTCTCATCATCCACTAGAGCACAAACTGGGTGTCATCAGGACTAGGGCTGGGCGATATGGCCTAAAATTCATATCGCAATATAATTTGAAGCATGTGCGGTAATGATATATATCACGATATATTCTTTTCTTCTGTATAACGTATTTTCCACACTATAAGGCACACTTAAAATCCTTTAATTTTCTCAAAAATCGAGAGTGTGCCTCATGTATGAATTCTGGTTGTGCTTACTGACCTCGAACCGATTTGGGCGTGCAGAAATCTGTTAAAAAATGTTTTAGTACAACTTTGGTAAGCCGCACTGCTTGATGGATTGTCAGAGCATTACGGCTGCCGTAGTGAGGAGCTTCACGGAGTAATCTGGGTCCAAAACTCCGTCCGCCTCAGCTCCCAAAGTCAAACGAGTACTGAGAGTTAAAAACAGTCTAAATTTTTTCATCTTTAATTAAATCATCAGCGTTGTTGCTTTACCAGGTGTAACAATTAAGTTTAACATCCATGCATCCATGCAGAATTTATTACATTTAACGGAGTTAGAAGTTAACAGGAAGTTAGCTCGTTAGCTCGCTAGATTCCACCTAAACATGTTGTGCTACATGATTGCTAGCGACACACCTATGTTAGCATAACATTAGCACAGTGAAGCTGGAGGATGAACGCCAACTTTTTTCCACTCATTAAAAGTTAACGTGAGGGATTCTGGTGGTCAGGGACCAATGTAATCGCATAGCAGGATGCTATACACGGGCCAAAGATCAGTCAGGAGAACAACTGAGATTATTCATCCACAATACAAGGTTAGTTATTAATATACTGCAACAACATGGGAATAGAACAGCTGCGAGAGAATTCAACATTAATGAATCAATGTTACGGAAGTGGAGGAAGCGCAGTTTTTGGCTTTCCCCTTATTTCAAAAGTGCTTCATCTCTTTGCTATGACTGTCGCCCAGCATAATTTGCAGATGATAATGGTTTTAGCCGCTGCGATGCTTTCGACCAAAACAGGCGCAGCTTGATGACATCATCAACATGCGCTATCGCGATAGAGTGATATAGTCAGTCTCTATCGTTGGCCAAATTTATATAGTTTCTATCGTATATCGTTTATATCGCCCACCCCTAATCAGGATGCTAAAACACAGAGCGAATACCATCCCCACAGACACAGCAGCCAGGGAGGCAGAAGAACAGCACATCAAGAAGGCCCTGAGTAAATGTGGGTATCCCAACTGGACGTTTGTCAAAGCTAGGAAGGCGCCAAAAGAAAGCTCCAGCCGATCCAGGAGAGAAGGACAACCGCTGCCCAAGCAAAAACCATTTTTTCTAAACACCGGGTCTCTGTGGCTTTTAAACCCCAAAACACGCTGCACCAAATACTGGTCCACCCCCAGGATCGGGTCCCCCGACACAAACAGAGTAAATTAGTGTACGCTGTTAAGTGCCAGGAGGATTGCCAGGATTGATACATCGGGGAAACCAAAAAACCTCTGGCGAAGCGGATGGCACAACACAGAAGAGCCACCTCGTCAGGCCAGGAATCTGCAGTCTATTTACACCTACAGGCCAGTGGACACTCTTAAGGATGGGGATGTACACATCCTGGACAGGGAGGAACGCTGGTTTGAGGGCGGAGTCAAGGAGGCCATTTACGTGAAAAGGAAAAGACCATCTCTGAATCGAGGAGGGGGCCAACGGGTACATCTGTCTCCATCTTACAATGCTGTGATTGCAGCCATTCCCCAACTCTCTGTGAATGGGACTCATGGCCATTGGTCAGTGGGCTTTGATCAGTGGTTGTTGATCAATGGTCATGAGAATTTGCATAATTAAGATTAAGGAAGTGACCTCCCAGCCTATTGTTCCTTCACTGGCCTGGTTTCAGTCATTATGCAAATATACTGTTTATAAGATAACGGCAATGCTCAGTGGCTAGTGGATCTGAGGGCAGACCATAGCGACCTCCCTGAACAGGGTCCAGTAACCCTCACAGTGGCAGATATCCAAGAAAGGGTCTCCAGTATGAAGAGTTGGACAACACCAGGCCCCGACATGAAGCTGACTGCACTCCACGAGCGTCTGGCAGCACAAATGAACCAGGTGCTAGTTAACGAGAGACACCCGGAATGGCTAACCCAAGGTCGGACGGTCCTGATCCCCAAGAAGGGACCGTTCCCATTCAACTACCGACCAATAACCTGCCTCAGTACTACATGGAAGCTCCTGTCAGGCATCATATCGGCTAAGATGAACAGGCACATGAGTCAATACATGAGCGGGGCACAGAAAGGGATTGGCAAGAATACCAGAGGCGCAAAACACCAGCTACTGGTAGACAGGACAGTCAGCCGAGACTGCAAGACCAGACTGACCAACATTTGCACTGCCTGGATTAATTACAAGAAGGCCTATGACTCAATGCCCCACAGCTGGATACTGGAATGCCTAGAATTGTACAATATCAACAGGACCCTAAGAGCCTTCATCGGGAACTCAATGGGGATGTGGCATACAACACTAGAGGCCAACTCCAAGCCCATAGCACAAGTCACCATCAAGTGCGGGATCTACCAAGGAGACCAGGAAGCAGAGTTGCAGTCTTACACGCCTCTCTGCAGCTTCTCTCCTCCTGCTACCCCCCCCCCCCCCCCAAAAAAAAACCAATCTCCATAGAGACTGTGTCAGCTTCCAAAAAGACAAAAAACAAACTAAAAACCAGCAACAAACAACTTAAACATAAACAATTACAAAGAAAGAACAATACAGTATCCACATCTGAACCAAAGAGTAAAACAGTGAAATGTGGATTATTAAATATTAGGTCTCTCCTCAAAGTCTCTGTTAGTACATGACTTAATAATTGATCAACAAATTGATTTACTCTGCCTTACAGAAACCTGGTTGCAGCAGGATGATTATGTTAGTTTAAATGAATCAACACCCCCGAGTCACTCGAACTACCAGAAATCTCGAAGCACAGGCCAAGGGGGCGGTGTGTCAGCAATTTTTCACACCAGTCTATTAATTAATGAAAGACCAAGACAGACTTTTAATTCATTTGAAAGCCTGATGCTTAACATTGTCCACCCCAGCTGTGAAACTCAGAAACCAGTCTTACTTGTTATCATCTATCGTCCACGTGGGCCTTACACAGAGTTTCTGTCTGATTTCTCAGACTTTATATCTAATTTAGTTCTGAGCTCAGATAAAATAATTATTGTGGGTGATTTTAACATCCATGTAGATGCTAAAAATGACAGCCTCAACATGGCATTTAATCTGTTATTAGACTCAATTGGTTTCTCTCAAAATCTCCAAAAGTTGATTCTGTTCATCTGGACGTAGCGTTTGCTGGGAGAAACGTTTCGTCACGTTTCGTCACTCATCCAAGTGACTTCTTCAGGGTAAGGGTAAGGGTAAGGGTACATCTTGCGCCATCTTACAATGCTGTGATTGCAGCCATTCCCCAACTTTCTGTGAATGGTACTCATGGCCATTGATCAGTGGTCTTTGATCAGTGGGTTTTGGTCAGTGGTTGTTGATCAATGGACATGAGAATTTGCATAATTATGATTAAGGAACTGACCTCACAGCCCATTGTTCCTTCAGTGGGCTGGTTTCAATTATTATGCAAATGTATTGTTTATAAGATTGGGGAAAAATGCAGTCAGCTGAGACTGAAGAAGTCACTTGGATGAGTGACGAAACGTTTCTCCCAGAAAAGGCTTTGGAGATTTATTTTCCTGGATGATTGAGAATGCATCAAGACGTTTCTCTCAAAATGTTAAAGAACCCACCCACCACTTTAATCACACTCTAGATCTTGTTTTAACATATGGCAAAGAAACTGAACATTTAACCGTGTTTCCTGAAAACCCTCTCCTGTCTGATAATTTCCTGACAACATTTACATTTACAATAATTGATTACACAGCAGTGGAGAGTAGACTTTATCAAAGTAGATGTCTTTCTGAAAGCGCTGTAACTAAGTTTAAGAATATAATCCACCCACTGTTATCATCTTCAATGCCGTGTACCAACATAGAGCAAAGAAGCTACCTGAACGCTACTCCAACAGAGGTCGATTATCTTGTTAATAATTTCACCTCCTCACTACGTACGATTCTGGATACTGTAGCTCCAGTGAAAACAAAGGTCTCTAATCAGAAGTACCTGACTCCGTGGTATAATTCTCAAACACGTACCCTAATGCAGATGAATCATAATCTGGAGAGGAAATGGCGTGTCACAAATTTAGAGGATCATCATTTAGCCTGGAGAAATAGTTTGTTGCTTTATAAGAAAGCCCTCCGCAAAGCCAGAACATCTTACTATTCATCACTGATTGAATAAAATAAGAACAACCCCAGGTTTCTCTTCAGCACTGTAGCCAGGCTGACAAAAAGTCAGAGCTCTTTTGAGCCAACCATCCCTTTAACATTAACTAGTAATGACTTCATGAACTTCTTCACAAATAAAATTTTTATCATTAGAGAAAAAAATTACCAATAATCATCCCACAGATGTAATATTATCTACAGCTACTCTTAGTACCATTGATGTTAAGTTAGACTCTTTTTCTCCAATTGATCTTTCTGAGTTAACTTCAATAATTACTTCCTCCAAACCATCAACGTGGTTTGGTTGTCTTTTAGACCCCATTCCTACAAAAGTGCTCAAAGAAGTCCTGCCATTAATTAATTCTTTGATCTTAAATATGATCAACCTATGTCTAATAATCGGCTATGTACCACAGGCCTTCAAGCTGGCTGTAGTTAAACCTTTACTCAAAAAGCCATCTCTAGACCCAGCAGTCTTAGCTAATTATAGGCCAATCTCCAACCTTCCTTTCATATCAAAAATCCTTGAAAGAGTAGTTGTCAAACAGCTAACAGATCATCTGCAGAGGAATGGTTTATTTGAAGAGTTTCAGTCAGGTTTCAGAGTTCATCACAGCACAGAAACAGCTTTAGTGAAGGTTACAAAAGATCTTCTTATGGCCTCTGACAGTGGACTCATCTCTGTGCTTGTCCTGCTAGACCTTAGTGCAGCATTCGATACTGTTGACCATAATATCCTATTAGAGCGATTAGAACATGCTGTAGGTATTACAGGTACTGCACTGCAGTGGTTTGTATCATATCTATCTAATAGACTCCTATTTGTGCATGTAAATGGAGAGTCCTCTTCACACACTGAGGTTAATTATGGAGTTCCACAGGGTTCAGTGCTAGGACCAATTCTGTTTACATTATACATGCTTCCCTTTGGCAGCATAATTAGAAGACATAGCATACATTTTCACTGCTATGCAGATGACACCCAGCTCTATCTGTCCATGAAGCCAGATAACACACACAAATGAGTTAAACTGCATTAATGTCTTAAAGACATAAAGACCTGGATGGCCGCTAACTTTCTGCTTCTTAATTCAGATAAAACTGAGGTTATTGTACTCGGCCCTGAAAAGCTTAGAAATATGGTATCTAACCAGATTCTTACTCTGGATGGCATTACCTTGGCCTCCAGTAACGCTGTGAGGAACCTTGGAGTCATTTTTGACATTAAACAAATATGTAAGACTGCGTTCTTCCATTTGCGCAACATCTCTAAAATTAGAAATATCCTGTCTCAGAGTGACGCTGAAAAACTAGTTCATGCATTTATTACTTCCAGGCTGGACTACTGCAATTCATTATTATCAGGATGTCCAAAAAACTCACTGAAAAGCCTTCAGCTTATCCAAAATGCTGCAGCAAAAGTACTGACAGGGACTAGAAAGAGAGAGCATATTTCTCCTGTTTTGGCTTCCCTTCATTGGCTTCCTGTTAAATCCAGAATTGAATTCAAAATCCTGCTCCTCACATACAAGGTCTACCTTGTAGTACCATATCGCCCTATTAGAGCACTTCGCTCTCACTCTGCAGGCCTACTTGTTGTTCCTAGAGTATTTAAAAGTAGAATGGGAGGGAGAGCCTTCAGTTTTCAGGCCCCTCTTCTGTGGAACCAGCTTCCAGTTTGGATTCGGGAGACAGACACTATCTCTACTTTTAAGATTAGGCTTAAAACTTTCCTTTTTGCTAAAGCATATAGTTAGGGCTGGACCAGGTGACCCTGAATCCTCCCTTTGTTATGCTGCAATAGACATAGGCTGCCGGGGGATTCCCATGATGCATTGAGTTTTTCCTTTCCAGTCACCTTTCTCACTCACTATGTATTAATAGACCTCTCTGCATTGAATCATATATGTTATTAACCTCTGTCTCTCTTCCACAGCATGTCTTTTATCCTGTCCTCCTTCTCTCACCCCAACCGGTCGCAGCAGATGGCCGCCCCTCCCTTAGCCTGGTTCTGCTGGAGTTTTCTTTCTGTTGAAAGGGAGTTTTTCCTTCCCACTGTCGCCAAAGTGCTTGCTCATACGGGGTCATATGATTTTTGGGTTTTTCTCGGTATCTATGAAGCGCCTTGAGGCTACCTTTGTTGTGATTTGGTGCTATATAAATAAAACTGAATTGAATTGAATAGATGCTCTGTCCCCACTGCTGTTCTGCATAGGCCTGAACCCCCTCAGTGAGATCATTAACAAGACTGGCTACGGATACCGACTATGAAACGGAACAGTTGTCAGCCACCTCCTGTACATTGATGACATCAAGCTGTATGCCAAGAGTGAACGAGACATCGATTCACTGATCCACACTACCAGGCTATACAGCAATGACATCGGACTGTCGTTCGGGCTGGAGAAGTGTAGTCGGATGGTAACAAAGAGAGGGAAGGTAGTCAGAACTGAGGGGATCGAACTACCAGAAAGCAACATTGCAGACATACAGGACAGTTACAAGTACCTGGGGATCCCGCATGCGAATGGAAACCATGAAGAGGCCGCTAGGAAAGCTGCAACCACCAAGTACCTGCAAAGGGTTAGGCAAGTCCTGAGGAGTCAGCTGAACGGTAATAACAAGATCCGGGCCATCAACACCTACGCCCTGCCCGTGGTCAGGTACCCTGCTGGGGTAATAGGCCGGCTTAAGGAGGAGATAGAAGCCACACATATATGTGGGAAGCCGAGCACGATCACCCAAACTAGAGATGGCACGATACCACTTTTTTATGTCCGATACCGATATCATAAATTTGGATATCTGCCGATACCGATATGAATCCGATATAGTGTTTTTTAATCAATAAAACTGTTTTTTTTAATATCTTGCTGCATTTTGTATAAGTTTATACTCAAGTTTAAATAAACAACAACACTAAAGCTATTCTGTTATACCTGTATGTAAAAAATACACTGCACCCAAAATATTTCATAGTTCAGCAACACTGATCAACCTAATAAACTTAAACCTACTCAATCCTTCCTATTCTGGTATTTTAAAGAGTACTTAGCAGAAATATTAAGCAACCTAACTAATAGGGTTGCAAACTCCCAGCAAAAAAAAAAAACAAACCACCCTCCACCTCATGATGCTTAATTGATGTAATCAAATTTAATTTGATGCAGGGGGAAAAATGCACAAAAATAAATTATTTTTCAAGAATAATTAAATAGATTCAACATCTTTCTTCAGCAGAATTGCAGACTTCACAGATGGTATCTTCCCAAAGGAAAAAGTCCTATAGCTTACTAGGGTATATTAGACTTAACAGTTACTATATACAGTAATGGACTTCTATACATTTTACATCAGATTAAAACTTTGGGTGTAAGAGTCAGATAATTATTTATTAAAAGCTAGACATTTTAAATGAGAATAAGAAAGAAAAGTATGTCTTTGTGCCCCCTTTTCCCTGTCCATGCCCTATCGGCCCCCCAGGCTAAACTTTGCTAGATCCGCCCCTGCACAGCTACCAGCGGTCAGCTGCGTAGAAAAAGATCCTGGTGTAGAAAGTAATATTAAATAAATTCTAACAACAGCTTATCAAGCTTAATAGTGCTGCTGGTGTTCAGCCGCTGGTTTCCTCTTTCTGGTGAGAAGTGAGCCAAAAACTCAGAAGAGAGACAACTCACGACAGAAAAGCCAATCAGCTGATCATTAAGCAGTTTCACATTGAAGTAGCAGCAGGAGAGAGAGAGAGAAGAGGCAGTCGCTCCTAATATCTGTTGTTAAGCTTAACGTGGGAATGCTTTACAGACATTCAGAGATGAACTTACACACTTGCTTTACTTCTCTCTGGGAAAACTTCCTCGGAGATGAAATGCTGGTTTGCTAGCGAGGCTACAAATACACACAGCCCACTATCACATGATGCATACTGCTGCGATGTGCTACGGTTATGAGCCGACAGCCGAGTTACGCCGTGTAGCAAGTTTTGTGAGGTGCTTTTTTGATATTTAATGGATCGGATTACATTTTTTATTTCTCACCGATATCCGATCCAGTAATTTGGGTCAGTATCGGACCGATACCGATACGTAATATCGGATCGGTCCATCTCTAACCCAAACAGCATAGATCTTCCCAGAACAATAAATGAGCCGTCATATATACAGTGGGGCAAAAAAGTATTTAGTCAGCCACCGATTGTGCAAGTTCCCCCACTTAAAATGATGACAGAGGTCAGTAATTTGCACCAGAGGTACACTTCAACTGTGAGAGACAGAATGTGAAAAAAAATCCATGAATTCACATGGTAGGATTTGTAAAGAATTTATTCGTAAATCAGGGTGGAAAATAAGTATTTGGTCACCTCAAACAAGGAAAATCCCTGGCTCTCACAGACCTGTAACGTCTTCTGTAAGAAGCTTTTCTGTCCCCCACTCGTTACCTGTATGAATGGCACCTGTTTGACCTCATCATCTGTATAAAAGACACCTGTCCACAGCCTCAACCAGTCAGACTCCAAACTCCGCCATGGCCAAGACCAAAGAGCTTTCGAAGGACACCAGGAAAAGAATTGTAGACCTGCACCAGACTGGGAAGAGTGAATCTACAATAGGCAAGCAGCTTGGTGTGAAAAAATCAACTGTGGGAGCAATCATCAGAAAATGGAAGACATACAAGACCACTGATAATCTCCCTCGATCTGGGGCTCCACGCAAGATCTCATCCCGTGGGGTCAAAATGATCATGAGAACGGTGAGCAAAGATCCCAGAACCACACGGGGGGACCTGGTGAATGACCTGCAGAGAGCTGGGACCAAAGTAACAAAGGTCACCATCAGTAACACACTACAACGGCAGGGAATCAAATCCCGCAGTGCCAGACGTGTTCCGCTGCTGAAGCCAGTGCATGTCCAGGCCCGTCTGAAGTTTGCCAGAGAGCACATGGATGATACAGCAGAGGATTGGGAGAATGTCATGTGGTCAGATGAAACCAAAGTAGAACTTTTTGGTATAAACTCAACTCGTCGTGTTTGGAGGAAGAAGAATACTGAGTTGCATCCCAAGAACACCATACCTACTGTGAAGCATGGGGGTGGAAACATCATGCTATGGGGCTGTTTTTCTGCCAAGGGGACAGGACGACTGATCCGTGTTAAGGACAGAATGAATGGGGCCAAGTATCGTGAGATTTTGAGCCAAAACCTCCTTCCATCAGTGAGAACTTTGAAGATGAAATGAGGCTGGGTCTTCCAACATGACAATGATCCAAAACACACCGCCTGGGCAACAAAGGAGTGGCTCCGTAAGAAGCATTTGAAAGTCCTGGAGTGGCCTAGCCAGTCTCCAGACCTCAACCCCATAGAAAATCTGTGGCGGGAGTTGAAAGTCCGTGTTGCTCGGCGACAGCCCCAAAACATCACTGCTCTTGAGAAGATCTGCATGGAGGAATGGGCCAAAATACCAGCTACTGTGTGTGCAAACCTGGTAGAGACCTATAGTAAACGTTTGACCTCTCTTATTGCCAACAAAGGTTATGTTACAAAGTATTGAGTTGTATTTTTGTTATTGACCAAATACTTATTTTCCACCCTGATTTACGAATAAATTCTTTACAAATCCTACCATGTGAATTCATGGATTTTTTTTTCACATTCTGTCTCTCACAGTTGAAGTGTACCTCTGGTGCAAATTACTGACCTCTGTCATCATTTTAAGTGGGGGAACTTGCACAATCGGTGGCTGACTAAATACTTTTTTGCCCCACTGTATATCGTTGATGACGAGCATAATGCGTCAAAAGCAGATAACAAACTTGCATAAGTTCCAGTAATTCCAACATTGAACACATTCAAAATAGAACAGTTCCTTGCTCTGTTCCTCCACCACCGCCAGATGCTTCCTGTTATTTCACTTACTGCTCTTCACTTATCTGTGGAACTAAACTGTCACGTATGCAGGTAAACAACTTGGCAGTTTCGAGCAAAACAAGTCTAGATACTGTGTATGTGTGTACAGGCAGCCTGTGTATCTTGACCTCAGTACATGACCCATTGTGAGTCATCTGTTACCAGGCAAACTTCAATGCAGCAGGCTGCTGAACACACACAGGCCTCTATTCTATTTCTATATAATATGCGGTGAATTGTAAGCATGTATGCAATTTTTCATTAGCTCAATAGGTTTTCCAATTGATCGGCCAAACTCACGCTGACCGAAGCTTCAGACCATTATCAACTGAGCTTCAACTCTTTAATTAGCACAAAAATGCAATATGTGTATAACATGATTACAGTTGCACCTGCAATGAAAGATTATTATGTGATTATGCTCACACCTGAAATACAAACTTTAATGTAGCATCAACAGCTTCAATAAATGCTCTGATAAAATGATAATGATAAATGATAAGTAATGCAACAGTAATGATAATGGTTATGAATAGTAACAGTAAAATAATATTCTCATCTCAACAAGAGCTTTGCGGTTGTAAGCGGTGCTGTTGCCATACCAGGCGGTGATGCATCCAGTGAGGATCCTCTCAATGGCACAGCGATAGAAGGTCCTGAGGATGCGGGGGCTCATGCCAAATCTTTTCAGTCTCCTCAGAAAGAAGAGTTGCTGCTGCGCCTTCTTCACTGTTTTGTTTATGTGTACTGACCACGTAAGATCCTCAGCCAGATGTACACCAAGAAAGCGGAAGCTGCTCAGTCTCTCCACAGCAGCGCTGTTGATGGTGATGGGGGTGTGTACTTCTCTGCACCTCCGGAAGTCCACTATCAACTCCTTTGTCTTTGCAACGTTGAGGGTGAGATGGTTGTCTTGACACCAGTGGGTGAGGGCGCTGACCTCCTCCCTGTAAGCCGTCTCATCACCTTTGATGATAAGACCCACCACTGTAGTGTCATCCGCAAACTTCACAATGATGTTGGAGTTGTTAGTGGCTGTGCAGTCAGCACCACAGTCCAGGATGAGACAAGAAACCTCCACGAAGATGGCCCCAACTGACAGCGTGCTCAGTGAATACCTCAGGCAGCAGAAACCCAAGAATGAGGAGGAAGGCGAGGAACCATCATGGAAGGACAGGCCCCTGCCCGGTATGTACCACCGGCAGATAGCGGAGGTGGCTGATATCCAGAAATCCTACCAGTGGCTGGACAAAGCTGGACTGAAAGACAGCACAGAGGCACTAATCATGGCAGCACGGGAATAAGCACTGAGCACAAGATCCATAGAGGCTGGGGTCTATCACACCAGGCAAGACCGCAGGTGCAGGCTGTGTAAAGATGCCCCAGAGACAATCCAGCACAGAACAGCAGGGCGCAAAATGCTAGCAGGCAAGGCATATATGGAACGCCATAACCAAGTGGCCGGCATAGTGTACAGGAACATCTGTGCCGAGTATAACCTGGAAGTCCCGAGGTCAAAATGGGAGATGCCCCCAAGGGTGATGGAGAATGACCGAGCTGAGATCCTGTGGGACTTCCAGATACAGACGGACAAAATGGTGGTGGCTAACCAACCGGACATAGTGGTGGTAGACAAACAGAAGAAGACGGCCGTAGTGATCGATGTAGTGGTTCAGAGAAGAACTTGAGAAGATGTGGAGGGTGAAGGTGACGGTGGTCCCAGTGGTAATCGGTGCAGTGACTCCCAAGCTAGGCGAATGGCTCCAGCCGATCCCGGGAACTACATCAGAGATCTCCGTCCAGAAGAGCGCAGTCCTAAGAACAGCTAAGATACTGCGCAGGACCCTCAAGCTCGCAGGCCTCTGGGTAGAGGACCCGAGCTTGAAGGATAAACCGCCCGCAGGGGCAAGCTGGGTGTTATTTACACCCAGCTATATACACACATATATACACATATATACATTATTGTACAGGTCTGTCCACTGAGCTCTTTAGGAACCCCAACAATCCAGATGTGATGGTTCCAGCTGTTAACTGGAGGAATTACATCCAAACATCTACTCTCACTAAATTCTTCCTCACCTACAGACTGTCTTCTTCACTGCTTTAAACTTGCAAATGAATGCAGTCATTGGTCTGCGTGCTGCTTTGTTCAGAGAGCTCATTGGCTGTTGACAGTGTTTGATCAGAGTGTGTCAGCCATTACTATGGTGACCATAAAGGTCAGAAACAGGAAGTGTTTGTGTCCAATCCTGAAGCCTGTCACCATTCTCCTCTCACAGCTTCACTGAGAAGCTGCAGCTTTACAGGAAACACTGGATCTTTGTTTCACACCGACTGCGTTTAGTACAATAATGCTGACAGCACCACCCACTCACTCCATCACTCTACTGACCTCAGAATCTCCAGTCTATAGTCTGGACGCTTCTTAAGATCCCTCAGCTGCTTGACATCTGGATCCTGCAGCTTGTTTCCCCACAGGTCCAGCTCTCTTAGATGGGAGGGGTTGGACTTCAGTGCTGCTGCCAGATAATCACAGCTGATCTCTGACAAACAACAGTTCTTCAATCTGTATAAAGAATGAAAGATGTGAGTTTATTAGACAAAGTGTGTACTTGAAATCATTTAGTGTTTCATAATCTGTTCAGAGCTGAAGTTTGGTAGATAGCTATGACATGCTAATCCCATCCAGCAGCTGTATTCTATCTGTAAGCTGATCCCTGCTGACCCAGGCACAGGCACTTTTTAATATACAAATTACAACCTTTAATGTCTGCGAAGGTTCTCAGTCATCCAGGTCATCGTAGTCAAAGGAGCTTGCAAAGAAAAGCGTCTGGACTTCTTTAAGTTGCTTAAAGACGCTTTTCTTTGCAAGCTCTTTTGACTACAACCTTTAATAGAAACCTAAACATACTTTATATGCCACAGACTGCTCCCAAACACGAGGGGGCAAATAATACCTCTAAAACACTTAGGTTGGCTTTATTAAACGTTACATCTTTAGCTGGGAAAACATTTTTAATTAATGATTTAATCACTGAGCACAGCCTTGATTTTATGTTTTTGACTGAAACTTGGTTGGACCAAAGTAACAGTGGAGCTGTTCTCAACGAGACGACCCCTCCTAACTACAGTTTTATCAGTGAGGCCAGGGTGAGCAGGAGAGGAGGAGGGTTTTTATCAAAAACCCCAAAAGTTATAACATAATCCTAAAACCCATTTCAAATTAAACCTTAAATCCCTCTCTTTGACACATCTCATGTGTCAAACTCAAAATGCTTCACCCAAGCTTAGGAAATTAAAAGAAAAAGGTTAGTCGTATCATCTCTCAAAACAGCTCAGCCATCCTCTTCTCAGGTATATCTGCTCCGGCCCTGCAAACCTGTGTTTAAGGAATGAAATCAATTTAATCATCATGTCACATCTTTTTGAACTCCTGGCTCCATCCACAGCCTGCATCCTTGGAACTTCCTAAAAACAAAACCTGAACTTCACATTTCATAGTCAGTTTTCCCCACTTATGATCCAATCTGTGTTATAAAAAATAAACTTAAAACAGAACAGTTATCAGTCATGTGTTTCTTCAGTTAATGGTAACATGAGTTATATCAAAAATGTTTCCCCTTTAGCATTTGGCATTCTCCCACCCATATAATGTACTACCATAATCTAACCCCAGTCAATAAAACAGAAATTTTCTCAAAGCAAACGTCAGCAACCCAAAATCAGCATCCCCAAAATTAAGTCTTCCACTCCTCCTGCTTATGGGAAAAACAAAGCAAAGCAAATTATACCCTTTCTCTTGCTGGCATGACAAATTTTTTGTCCACATTTATTCATCCCAAATTTGGTCCAGTCACACAAATTCACTCACATGCATTCACACCAGGTATTGCTAATAATGGAGACTCAAGCGCAAATAATCAGATTCTCCACTCTCAGCAAAATGAGCTCATTCATTTGTTTTATTTGGTTTTTAGGAAAATGCTTCTTTATGCTTTTAGACTGGATTGGCTCGCGGTCCAACCTTTTAGACAGAGACTTAGCCTTCTCCTCAACCAATTGTAATCTGGAAAGCCCACCTTATACCCGTTTTCCCGAAAATTTTCAGCACTGTTAATTCACCCCCCCTTCAGGCCTGCTTAGAACAAAAATGAGAAAAAAAGAGAGCTGATTATTAGCTCATCACAGCACAAAACAAAATCACCTGACAAGTTTTCTCTAAGTGCACTGTTACAAAAATAATGGGCCCCTCTTAGACATGTCCATGTTTAAGAAAACTCCCTCTATTAAAAAAAACAAAACAAAACAAAAACAACACAAACCTAACTGACAGAATCAACCCATCACTACAACAACAACCTCAAAAATCTTAAACACACAAAAGTTTTGCCACCAGGGTCCAGACACTCCCAGGTCGACTGACATAATTTCACCTCCTCAATACACCGAAAATCTTGTTAAAACCACACAAGTTGCACGCAACAATCGCCCCCTTTATGCACTTTAACATACTTAGATTCAGCATAAGATATAAACCCATTACAACAACGTATCATCACTAAACTATAAATTTCCTATCCAAATCTGCACTTCTGAACAGACCTGACCACTAAATTTATTTAACCTGTTACTTTATCATTAAATTTCACCAAGTAATCCTCCTCAGTCACTGCTCTGTTTCCTCAATTGAGAGCCTCAGTCACACAGACACACAGGAAGCTTCTTCGTCACGACTCACTCCAGCTAATTTGCATACTGAGTCATATCTCAACAAGTTACCATGACAAGAGAAATACATGTTTAAACCTTACCACATTATTGAATTGTTTTCATTTTCTTTCTATACTAATCACTTGCTTTGATCAATCAGTACAAGAGCACTCCTAAGTCACTCTTATAAAAACTACTTTAATCCCTTTTCTTTTTTTTCCATAACTCACTCCCTTTGTCATATGGCTTCTTTGAGTTATTCCTCAACTTCAAGCTTTAAGTGTATTTTATTAAACATTCACACCATTTTAACACTCATACAAGTAGCAAGCTGATTTTCATTGCGTATGTTTGTGTTCTTAGCCAGGTTTAATCAATGTTCAGTTCAGTTCAGTTCTTTTTTATTTCAAACATATACATTCACCAACGTTTCATAAAATCATTCCATGCAGTTGTTTGAAAAGGAGTAGGCAGAAGTATATACTTATTTAGCCCTACCCCCTCAGGTTTACATCCTCATCATCTAAATTTGAACAACAAAAACGTATACAACGCCTTTTTTGAGTTTTATTTTAAACTGGTTTATATCACTACTGACCTTTATTTCTTCTTCTAACTCATTCCAGAATTTAACTCCCGCTATTGAAATAGACATCCTTTTCAATGTTGTTCTTACTTTTTGTAATTTTAAATTCCACTTCCCTCTAAAATTATACCTCCCTACTCTTTCTAAGAACCATTTACTTATTTCGATTGGGAGCATCCCTTTCCTTGCCTTATATATTATTTGCACTGTTTTAACATCCCTAAGTTAATTTAAAAGTTTCCAAGACCCGAGGACGCACCTCTGCTACCCAAAAAAGCGCAGACAAAGAGACTCAAACTCTTAGCTTATTCCAGGATGCCCTGTACCCCACCGTCAAGCCAACCGAACTAACCCTATTCGCCGATAGGTCAAGATCGCGCGTCCGCGACCAGGACGGGGCGTAAACCCCAGGCCGCACTGCCGTTCTTGAAAAATTTATAATACTTTATAACAACAATCAACACCCAAAACAAGTGTATGACTGACGCAGATCTAACCTGATGACCAATGGGGACTTCAACCCACAAAATGACCAATTCCCTAACTTTCCTACTTGGGACTCCAACCCAATTTCACTGTTTTCCTTTTCCTTGGGACTCCAACCCAGTACTGTAACTTACAAACTTCCAAACCTCATGAGATTTTCACCAAAATCAAAACAGACATTTACCGGCAATTTTTACTGAATAGACATTTAATTTTATCATCCAATTCAGCACACTTCGGATAAAATCAACAGGCCTGTTCCTACGTCTTTTATAAAGGTGCCTGTCCACTCAGTTCGATTGCCAGGTCACGCCTGCCCGTCTGACCACCACGGACCACCAAATTTCTCCATCTACACCTCCAACTCTCTCCCTCCTCAACCACCGGACGAGCCCCCAAACTGTCACGGATTCAAATGTTGAGGAGGGATACAGGAGGAATTCCAAAATAACAACACTGATCCGGCCGGGTGGAGTCAAACGATGATTTTAATGAACACGCGTGGGAGATGAACACTGTACGCAGACAGCATCAATCTCGCTCGAACAATACACAATCAGTTGTTTTTATACCATCAGGGAAATTTATAACGCCCCCTCATGCGTTAAGCAGATACAGTATATGCATACGTCAAATCAAAACCACGATGACTTTTAACACAGTTTGAAAAAGCAACATCGCCTCGTCTCCATGCCAGGTGTCTTCCTGTCGCTGCTGGACGCTCGCTTATCGTCTGGAACATCAGGCACACATTCTGCAACAAACTGTTCTTTTGAAGGCACAATTTTGCAGTTTCAAGCTTTTACAAAATATTATTCGAACCTTCATCTACCCCTGAGTCTAACTGCTGTGTACGTGTGTGTATGTGTACGTGTGTGTGTGTGTGTGGCTCGACCTCACACAAACTTTGTCTTATGAGAAGAGAGGCCAATTCGCATGTGCATAATAACCTAACTCTAACTATATCTGTAATATGTTGAATAAATGTTTTAATCAAGAACCTCTACTAAAAGCTTAATCAAACGATATAAATGAATAAAAGACTATAATGAATAACCTGGTTATTCAAATAGCATCCTCCCAACAGCTCCTCAAAGTAACTTACACTTAGACTCTGCTTTAGTTTCACTTTCACAAACACACTCAAAAGCCTGCAGTTTCCTGTCTACTTTGCACAGAGTGTACTCAGAGTTAGGCCCTTCTTTTATAACCCAACAGAATCAGCACATACACATTTAAGATTATAACAAGCATTCAAAAGCATTTAAGATTATTGATTTAACTCAACAGTTTAAAGTGGTTATAACTGCACCTGTAATAAAGGCTAATTGGGTACCAATATGTTTAAACATCTGAATGCAAAATCAATATTAATTATTAATGCAATGGTAATGATGATGATTATTAACAATAGCAGCAAAATATTTCTCTAATCCCTTAAAAATATTTTTTGTTTGCTTTGTTTCACACATGGTACAGCAGTAATTCATTCCCATACACAACCTTCCTTTCAATTAAAGTAACACTGTTTCCATGCATGAAAAGGAGCAGGAAGAAGAATCAATTCTTATTGATACCTGCCCCCTATCTGTGATAATACAAGTAGGCATCCAAAATTACACTCTGACAATTTTCTGCACATAACAAAATAAAACAAAGCAAACAGAACAATATACTCAACAATGAGCAATACCACTAAATATCAAACTAAAAGGATCATTTTTCTACAATTAAATTCTATTCTTTTCAACTTCTTTATATTGGTTTATCATTTTATTCTTATAGCAGATTTTAAATTGAGAAACATTTATACAACACTTAAGATGATCACTGAGAGAATTCCAGTTTCTTATGCCTATGACTGTTGGACACATTTGCCTTTGTGTGGTTCGAGCAAACCGGTGCTTAAAATAAAACTTCCTTCTGCCCTCCCCATTTTCTGAACACAATACAAATAAACTTTGTAACTTAAGAGGTAGTGTTTTATTTTTTGCCCTAAACATAATAGTTAAAGTCTGTAATTTCACTATGTCTTCTTGTTTTAATAATTTCAATTTTATTAATAAATTATTAGTGTGTTCTCTATATTTAACATTATGCATAATTCGAAGCGCTCTCTTCTGTAATAAATATAATGGTTTCATATTACTCCTCCGTGAATCGCAACCTTATCGTGGTGGAGGGGTTTGTGTGTCCCAGGGATCCCAGGGGCTATGTTGTCTGGGGGCTTTTGTCCCCCTGGTAGGGCCTCCCATGGCAAATTGGTCCTGGGTGAGGGACCAGACAAAGAGCGATTCAGAAGACCCCTATGAAAAAAACACAGAGGGAACAGTTTACCCTGCCCGGGATAGGGTTACCGGGGCCCCGCCCTGGAGCCAGGCCCGGGGAGGGTGCCCGAGGGCGAGCGTCTGGTGGCCGGGCCTTAGTCCATGGGGCCCGGCCGGGCACAGCCCGAAGAGGAGACATGGGCCCATCCTCCCGCAGGCCCACCACCTGCAGGAGGCGCCATAGGGGTCGGGTGCATTGTGTGCCGGGTGGCGGCCAGGAGCGGAGGCCCTGGCGGACTGACCCCCGGCTGCCAAGACTGGCAATAGGGACATGGAATGTCACCTCTCTGGTGGGGAAGGAGCCTGAGTTAGTGCGTGAGGTTGAGAGGTACCGGCTAGATATAGTCGGGCTCACCTCTACGCACGGCTTGGGCTCTGGAACCAGTCTCCTGGAGAGGGGCTGGACTCTGTCTCAGTCTGGAGTTGCCCCTGGTGAGAGGCGGCGGGCTGGGGTGGGTATTCTAATATCCCCTCGGCTTGCTGCCGGTACGTTGGGGTTTTTCCCGGTGGACGAGAGGGTTTGTTCCCTGCGCCTTAGGGTCGGGGAACGGGTCCTGACTGTCATCTGCGCTTATGCGCCGAGTGGCAGTTCGGAGTACCCAGCCTTCTTAGAGTCCCTGGGGGGGGTGCTGGAAGGTGCTCCACCTGGAGACTCTGTTGTCCTGCTGGGAGACTTCAATGCTCACGTGGGTAACGACAGCGAGACCTGGAGGGGCGTGATTGGGAGGAACGGCCTCCCTGATCTGAACCCGAGTGATGCTTTGTTATTGGACTTCTGTGCTAATCACAGTTTGGCCATAACGAACACCTTGTTCGAACATAAGAGTGTCCATAAGTGCACGTGGCACCAGGACGCTCTAGGCCGTAGGTCGATGATCGATTTTGTAATCGTATCACCAGACCTGCGACCATATGTTCTGGACACTCGGGTAAAGAGAGGGGCTGAGCTGTCAACTGATCACCACCTGGTGGTGAGTTGGATCAGGTGGCGGGGGAGGACGCTGGACAGACCTGGTGCACCTAAACGCGTAGTGAGGGTGTGCTGGGAACGACTAGCAGAGGCCCCAGTCCGCGAGATCTTCAACGCACACCTCCGGCAAAGCTTCAACAGCATTCCGAGGGAGGCGGGGGACATCGAGTCCGAATGGACCATGTTCAGCGCCTCCATTGCCGAAGCTGCTGCATTGAGCTGCGGCCGCAAGGTGGTTGGTGCCTGTCGTGGTGGTAATCCCCGAACCAAATGGTGGACACCAGAGGTGAAGGGAGCCACCAGGCTGAAGAAGGAGTCCTATCGGGCTTGGTTAGCCTGTGGGACTCCGGAGGCAGCCGACAGGTATCGACAGGCCAAGCGGAATGCGGCTCGGGCAGTGGCTGAAGCAAAAACTCGGGTGTGGGAGGAGTTCGGAGAGGCCATGGAAAAAGACTTTCGGACTGCCTCGAAGAGGTTCTGGCAAACCGTCAGGCGTCTCAGGAGGGGAAAGCGGTGCTCTACCTGCACTGTGTATAGTGCTGGCGGAGCGCTGCTGACGTCGACTGAGAAAATTGTCAGGCGGTGGAAGGAATACTTCGAGGACCTCCTTAATCCCACTGACGCGTCTTCCAAGGAGGAAGCAGAGTCTGGGGATGAGGGGAATGACCCGCCAATTTCTGGGGGCGAGGTCACTGAGGCAGTTAAACAACTCCTTGGTGGCAGAGCCCCTGGTGTTGATGAGGTCCGCCCCGAGTTCCTGAAGGCTCTGGACGTTGTAGGGCTGTCCTGGTTGACACGCCTCTGCAATGTTGCGTGGAGATCAGGGGCAGTACCCGTGGATTGGCAGACCGGGGTGGTGGTCCCCATCTTTAAGAAGGGGGACCGGAGGGTGTGTTCCAACTACAGGGGGATCACACTCCTCAGCCTCCCCGGGAAAGTCTATGCCAGGGTGCTGGAAAGGAGAGTTCGTCCGCTAGTCGAACCTCTGATGCAGGAGGAACAATGCGGTTTTCGTCCTGGTCGCGGAACACTGGACCAGCTCTTTATCCTCTCGAGGATACTTGAGGGTGCATGGGAGTTTGCCCAACCAGTCTACATGTGTTTTGTGGACTTGGAGAAGGCATTCGACCGTGTCCCTCGGGGTGTCCTGTGGGAGGTGTTGCGGGAGTATGGGGTGTCTGGCCCATTGCTACGGGCCATTCGATCCCTATACAACCGTTGCAAGAGCTTGGTTCGCATTGCCGGCAATAAGTCGGACTCGTTCCCGGTGGGTGATGGGCTCCGCCAGGGCTGCCCTTTGTCACCGGTTCTGTTCATAATTTTTATGGACAGGATTTCTAGGCGCAGCCAAGTGGCGGAGGGCTTTCGCTTTGGTGGCCTCAGGATCTCATCTCTGATCTTTGCGGATGATGTGGTTCTGTTGGCTTCATCGGGTGAGGGCCTCCAGCTCGCACTGGAGCGGTTCGCAGCCGAGTGTGAAGCAGCGGGAATGAGGATCAGCACCTCCAAATCTGAGGCCATGGTTCTCAGCCGGAAAAGGGTGGAGTGCCCACTCCGGGTCGGGGATGAGGTCCTGCCCCAAGTGGAGGAGTTCAAGTATCTCGGGGTCTTGTTCGCGAGTGATGGGAGAAGGGAGCCGGAGATCGACAGACGGATTGGGGCTGCAGCTGCAGTAATGCAGACGCTGCACCGGTCCGTCGTGGTGAAGAGGGAGCTGAGTGTAAAAGCGAAGCTCTCAATTTACCGGTCGATCTACGTCCCTACCCTCACCTATGGCCACGAGCTGTGGGTAGTGACCGAAAGCACGAGATCGCGGATACAAGCGGCGGAAATGAGCTTCCTCCGAAGGGTGGCTGGCATCTCCCTTAGAGATAGGGTGAGAAGTTCGGCCATCCGGGAGGGGCTCAGAGTAGAGCCGCTGCTGCTCCACATCGAAAGGAGCCAGCTGAGGTGGTTTGGGCATCTGATAAGGATGCCCCCTGGGCGCCTCCTGGGTGAGGTGTTCCAGGCATGTCCCACCGGGAGGAGGCCCCGGGGCAGACCCAGGACACGCTGGAGAGATTATATCTCTCGGCTGGCCTGGGAACGCCTTGGTGTTCCCCCGGATGAGCTGGAGGAGGTGGCTGGGGAGAGGGAGGTCTGGGCCTCTTTGCTTAGGCTGCTGCCCCCGCGACCCGGCCCCGGATAAAGCGGATGAAGATGGATGGATGGATGGATGGATGGTTTCATATTAGTCACATATGTATTCCCCCATACTTCAACACAATAAAAATATAATATTCTCATTGTCTTGTAATCTAATATATATCTAACATTACCCAGGATATAAATACTTTTAGCCAACTTTTTTTTTAACATGTTCAATATGTGATTTCCATGTTAACTTGTCATCCACTATTACACCCACAAAATGGAATTCTGTCACTCTTTCAATTAATACTCCCTCTATAGATAATACTATCTCTTCCTCCTTTACACGGTTTCTGAATATCATAAATTTGGAATTTGTTTTTTCCAAATTCAGTGATAACTCATTTACATCAAACCATTTTTACATTTTTTTCATTTCAATAGCCATAATTTTAGCCAATTCTTTCAAGTTCTCTCTGGAACAATAAAAATTTGTATCATCTGCAAACAAAACAAAATTTAACATTTTTGACACATCACAAATGTCATTTATATATAAATAAAGTTTTGGTCCTAAAAGACAACCTTGAGGGACCCCACATTCTATCAGATGAATTGCCTAAACACTGCACATACTGAAACCTATTATCTAAATAGCTGCTTAACCAGTTCAATACTATTCCTCTCACACCATAAGTTCTTAACTTAGAAATCAAGATGGAGTGTTTCAGAGTGTCAAAAGCTTTTTTTAAATCAATGAATACCCCTATAGTATATTTATTATGATGTGTTGCTGATGAAATGTCTTCAATAGTATTCATTAATGCTATTGCTGTTGATCTGTTCTGTCGAAAGCTTTCGCTTAACAGTTGATGTTTTTCAATGAAACTATCAAATCTTTGTGCAAAGAGTTTTTCAAGCACTTTAGAAAACTGTGATAGCAATGATACTGGTCTATAATTATTAAAACTATGTCTGTCTCCTGATTTATAAAGAGGGATAACTTTTGCCACTTTCATTCGGTCAGGAAATACACCCATATAAAATGAGAGATTAAAAATATAACAGAGAGGTTTGATTATACAATCCACGGTCTTTTTTACGATGACCATGTCTAACCCATCACAGTCAGTGGATGTCTTGTTTTTAGATTCTGCTACAATAGCTATGATTTCTTTTTCAGTGATTTCCCCTAAAAACATAGACTGTACCACTCTGCTATTTCCTTTCCATTCTGAATCATCCTGTTTTCTAAATAAGACAGGGGTTGCTGTCTTATTTAATGAATCATTTCAATGTAAGCAGCTATCTCCTGGAAGTTTTCAGTCTTTTGAATATGTGGCTTTACAGCTGAAAGCCCCATCCAAAGTTGTGTTTCTTAATGTTTACAGGCCTCCCAAATACTGCACAGACTTTTTTTTAATGATCTCAGTGAACTGATGTCTGTGATCTGTATTGATTTCGACTGTGTAATTATTGTTGGGGATTTTAACATCCATATGGACAACCCTCAGGACAAAGGGACTAAAGACCTGAGTAACACTCTGGGCAACTTTGGGCTGACTCAGCATGTAACAGAGGCCACACATAATAGAGGACACACTCTTGACCTACTGATCTCCAAGGGCCTGAGCATTTCAAAGGTCACTGTGTCTGTTGTGGGCCTGTCTGATCATTACTGTGTTTTCTTTGAAAGTAAAATTTCAGCCCACATAAATATATATCAACACAGTGATCACAAAACAGTGTATAACTGAATACAGTAGGGCAGACCTTCCCAAAGTGTGGGGCCCGCCCCCTAGGGGGGGCGCAGCAGGAAAAGAGAAAAAAAAACCAACAACGCTTGGACACTGCTAGCACGGGGCGCCTACACAAACGCAAAGCAGGAGATGAAGCATAGCTGAATATGTTTCCAAACCAACTTCATTCTAAGCCAAAGACTAGAATATATGATGAAGCATATCTGCCCTTTGGTTTCACCTGCGCAAGTGCCGAGGTAGGTCTCCCTGCAGAATTGGTTTTCCTTTTGTCGGGAGCAGCTGGGATGTTTAAATCACGAACAAACAGTATCCCACATTCTCGATTTTTAGTTCACAAACACTTGTTGTAATGACTAACTACTCCTGACATTTTGGAGATGTTAGCTCTTTATACAGTAAAGTTACAGTGGGATAAAAATAACATCAGGCTGGTTTGCGCATGTGCGCGCATGCACGTGCGAGGGGGGGCACGAGCATTTTTCTTGTAAAACAAGGGGCGCCCAGCAAAAAAAAGTTTGGAGATCTTTAACCAGGTCTTCCCATTAACACCTGACCTGTCCAGAGGTTCAGTCAATGAGCTCGTCAATAGCTTCAATGCTAAAATGTTAAATGTAATGGACACTATTGCTCCCATTAAGGTGAAGGTTATCTCTGGAAGGAAGAAGTCTCCATGGAGAAACTCCACTGCCTGTCCTGTCGGTGGCGCTGTCACTTGGTGTTCGCTCGCTCTGTGGTATAGTATCGCTTCCTGTTCCTGCTCAAACACAGTGGTGTTTCTGAGTAGCTTATTTGCTTAGCAGTTTAATTAACAACTTTTAATTACATTCTTTTTTTCTTTTTTTTTTTTCACAGTATAATCTTCACGTGCTTCATCCGAAGCACACTTTCTGTGTACTCACTACCTAATTTATAGCCAAAGTATTCACTCACTGTCTCTGTACTGTTTCGCTAGCTTAGCTCGTAGCCGACTCGTTAGCACCATGGCTACTTCACCTGTCCCTTCTGCACTTTCTTGCTCATTGTGTCAGATGTTTAGTTACTCCTCGGCCTCCTTTAGCAGTAATGATATCTGTAACAAATGTAGCATATTTGCAGCTCTGGAGGCCAGGATTACTGATCTGGAGACTCGGCTCTGCACCCTTCTCTCACCCTTAGCTAGCCAGGCCCCTGTAGCTGGTGCAGCCGAAGATAGCGTAGGCCCCGCTAGCTGTTCCCCGGCAAATCCCAAGCAGCTGCGGAAAGAAGGCGGCTGGGTAACGGTGAGGAGGAAGCATAGTCCTAAACAGAAGCCCCAGGTACACCACCAACCCGTTCATGTGTCTAACCGTTTTTCCCCACTCGGTGACACACCCGCTGGGGGTCAAACTCTGGTAATTGGTGATTCTGTTCTCAGACATGTGAAGCTAGAGACACCGGCAACCATAGTCAATTGTCTTCCAGGGGCCAGAGCAGGCGACATTGAAGGAAATTTAAAACTGCTGGCTAAGGGTAAACGTAAATTCAGTAAAATCATAATTCACGTCGGCAGTAATGACACCCGGTTACGCCAATCGGAGGTCACTAAAATCAATATTGAATCGGTGTGTAACTTTGCCAAAACAATGTCGGACTCTGTAGTTTTCTCTGGTCCCCTCCCCAATCAGACCAGGAGTGACATGTTTAGCCGCATGTTCTCCTTAAATTGCTGGCTGTCTGAGTGGTGTCCCAGAAATGATGTGGGCTTCATAGATA